>NC_142009.1:164685711-164839711 GCF_049901735.1 Notechis scutatus
CCTCTTTCCTGTAGTAATTTTCTCATATTTTTAAGTTCCATTTTTAATTCCCGAAGAGATATCATCATTACACACTCTTATATTTTATGATCATTAAAGTCCACAAAAAACAAACAAACCACTTTTACTTTCCTTCTTTCTTCTTTCAATTTTCTAAAGTTCTTAATTATTCCAGCCCAGGATCTATACCAAAAACATCAATCAATCCCACAGTCAGTCTTTCCTTGCTTTTTTCTTTATTCTGGTTCTGCTTTCACTTTCTAAGATTCTTATTTTGTTTCATATTTCTTTAATGTTATATCCACACAAGTTCATTCAGAAAGAGGATGCTTTCCCTTTTGTTTGAGCTCAAGTTTTTGTCAAAAGGTGGCACTCTCCATTATACAAAGTCTTCACCTTTTCCCCCTATTTTTTTGTTTAGGGTTTTTCGAACCTCAATATTCCAGCACAGTTCAGTCTCCAATTTGTAAACTTTATTATTATTATTTTTTTGACAATCTTAAGTCCAGCTTTATTTTATGCCTGTTTATTGCCAAAATATTTTAGTCCAATTTAGTTAAATCTTTAGTTCCGGCTTCTTCCTTTCCCGGTTCAAAGCCCCGCTTAGCTGTCAAAAATATTTTCTTATTTTTTTTCCTGTCTCTTTGTAATTTCGCTGCTCACTTTTCTTTTCTTAAAAATTCCATGTTACCTTAATCCCGGGGTACTTTTGTTTAATTGTATTGCCCAGTTGTCCCGGTTCAGATGTTATCCACCTCTTTCTTCCCTCCTGCACAAATCTTAATCCAGCTGAGTCCTCCTCTTTGGGGTGGCCATTTTAAACCACCGCTGCCATCGTCTACGGGGGGAAAAAGACCAAGCCCAGGAGGGGAGATGTGGCTCCCCTCAACCTGGCTTGTGGCTTCCCCTTACTCCACCGCCCCTCCAAGGCAGCTTCAGCCCCTAATCGTAATAATCGAACGAAAGAGCACGGACCATAGCCGCAGAGAGTCGCGATCTACGGTCCATCAGTGAGGATGCTCCACCTTCTTCCCCTAAGTTGCTTCTCTTCTTGATTAATTTCCATCCATTGCTTCTTGTCTTGGCTTCTGGTGCTTTGAAAAATAGGTTGACCCCTCTTCCTTGTGGCAGCCCCTCAAATAATAACAAACTGCTATCATATCATCCCTAGTTCTTCCTTTCACTAGACTAGCCATACCCAGTTCCTGCAACTGTTCTTCATGTTTTAACCTTTAATCCCCCAATCATCTTTGTACTTCTTCTCTGCATCTTTCCATTTGTGGTGACCAAAACTGGATGTGGTATTCCAAGTGTGATCTTACCAAGATCTTACCATAAAGCAATAGTACCACTTCTGACAATCTTGATTCTATCCCTGTGTTAATGCTGCCTATGATTGCATTGGCTTTTTTCAGAGCTACAGCACATTGCTGGCTCATTTTTAAGTGGTTGTTGACTAGGATTCCAAGATCCTTCTCATAGTTACTGCTGTTGAGCCAACTTTTCCCTAGTCTGAACCTGTATATTTGGTTTTTCTTCCTTTTCTTTTCTTCTTTCTTTCTTAAGTGTAAAACCTTACTTTTTCTACATTAAATTTCATTTTGTTTGTTAGGGTCTAGTGTTCAAGTCTATTGAGATCCATCTGAATCTTAAACCTATATTCTGGGGTCTTGGCTATTCTTGCTAGTTTGGTGTCATCTGCAAATGTCATGAGTTTTCCTCCTATTCCTTTATCTAAATCATTTATGCAGATATTAAAGAATACTGAGCATAAAACAGAACCTTGTGCACCTCAGTGCTCCCCTCCTTCCACGTAGATGTAGCCCATTAAGGACTAAATGTTTGCCAACCATTTACAAATCCATCTGGTGGTGAATGCTGTCTATCTCACATGTTTCAAATTTACTAAGAAATAGACTGTGATCTACTTTGTCAAATGCCTTACTGAAATCTATGTCCACAGCATTTCACTCATCCACTACTTTAGTCACTTTGTCAAAGGATGAAATAAGATTTTTTTGGCATGATCTGTTTTTGACAAACTCATGTTGGCTTCTCATTATAACTTTGTTTCTAGGTGCTTGCAAATCTGTTGATTATCTTTTCCAGGATCTTTCCAGGTATTGATGTCGGGTTAATTGGTCTGTAGTTTCCTGAATTATTTTTCTCCCTTTTTTTAAAATGGGGACCACATCAGCTCTTTTCCAGTCCTCTGGTAGTTCCCTGGTTCTCCAAGATGTTTGAAATATTATGATACAATGGTTCTGAGATAAATCTGCCAGCTCCTTTAGAACTCTGGAATGTAATCCATCAGGTCTCAGTGATTTGAATTCATCTAGATTAGAAGGGTGTTCTCTCATCTTTTTCTTGGTTATTTTAGTTTTTTATTTCTAGACTGCCTTTTATTATTTTCAATTTGGTAGGTTAGGCTATATTTTCTTTTTGCATGAAGATTGACGCAAAGAATGAATTAAACACCTCTGCTTTTCTCTACTTGCCCATTACTTCTTTGCCATCATCTTCCATTCGTGGACCAATTGTTTCCTTGATTTTTTTTTTAATATGTTGAAAGAAACTTTGTAAAATTGTTTTTGATATTTGTTGCAAGTTTTAGTTCATTCCAAGCATTAGCTTTCCTGACTTCATCTTTGCAAATTCGGGCTATTTGTTGTATTCTGCATTAGTTATGTGTCCCTCTTTCCATTTTTTTGTACTTAATTTTCTTTTTGTCTTTCAGTTTGTCAGAAAGTTCTTTGTCTAGTCATGCTGGTTTTTTCTTGGATTTCTTATTTTTCTTCTTCAGTGGTATTGTGGTGGACTGGTTTTTATAATAATATTCTTTAGAGTTTCCCAAGCTTCTTGAGTTGTTTTCCCCTTTAAGATTCTGGTCCATGATGTCCTTCCGAAGCTCTCTCTAAGTTTGTTGAAATCAGCTCTTTTAAAATCTGCTTTGATTATGTTCTATTGCTGTGTCTGCATTATATTGAATTCTAATATGACTTAGTCACTCTCCCCCAAGGTTCCTGCAACTTTAACCCCTTGTATCATTTCTTCTCTGTTAGTAAAAATTAGATCCAGTTCCCTCCTCTACCTTTTGTATAACAAAGTTATCAGCTAGGTTGATCAGGAACTGTTCCATCTTCACTTGATGCAGAGTTTGTCTCCAGGGGTGGGATCCGACTGGTGTATAACTATCAGTTCGGTGCAGGGATGGGATTCTACCAGTTCACACCTATTCGCTAGAATCAGTTGTTAACATTCTAAGCAGTTCAGAGAACTGTTTGTTAGAAGAAATTACTGGCCTAATCCTGTAAGGAAGGCAGGAAGGAAACATTCTATTGTTGCTTACAGAAACTGCTTCTCCGTTAACCCTTATTACATTCTTCGCAGGACTAGACTTCCTGTCTCAGGAACTTCTCTGGAGGGTTTTTTTTTTCCAGCCTTTGCTGGTACTTTGCTTGTGTGGAGTGACCATTCAAAGTTACAATGGCACTGAAAAAAGTGACTTATGACCATTTTTCACACTTATGACTGTTGCAGTATCCCCACAGTCATGAGAGAGAGGCCAGGCGAAGAGATGCATACCTTGATGATATTGCGTTGGCCACTCCCAGCCAATAATATGACCACCAGGTCCACCAACTAAGCCATGCCCACAGAACCGGTTGTTAAAAAATTTGAATCCCACCCCTGGTTTGGTGATTTACGTTTTGCGTGTCTTGGGTTTTTATGCTTGAAATCAAGTCCCAAGCCCTAAAGATCCTATAGATTGGTTATCCTCCTCACTCATTTTAGGTATAAATATAGGTAGTGCAGACAATGGTCTAGTAATTCCAGGTTATCTGTGGGATTGATTATTTTAGTAAGGTTCTCAGCCACATCTTTGATTTTTGCTCCGGGGAGACAACATTCCTCTCTAGATCGGGTATTCCATCTACAGATGATTGGTTCTGTTTCCCTGGAATTGAATCTCCCATAACCCAGCTTTGGGGGGGGGGGAGTGGGAGGCTTTGGTTCATTTCCTTCCTCTGTAGCCACTCTCAGTGTTGATAGGAGGGGAGAGATCCAGCCCTCGCTCACTACTTTGCGGGGTTCCACAGGGGTGTGTGGGGTTCCACAGGTACTCTTTTCACTCCAACATTTATATGAAGCCATTGGATGAGATCATCCATCACCATGGACTAGGGTATCATCAATATGCTGATGATGCTCAGCTGTATATCTCAGCCCATGGTGAGTTAAGCAATGCTGTGTCCTACCCCTCACAGTGCCTGGAGGGTGTTAGCACCTTTCATTCTAGTACAAACAACAATAGTAATCATAATCATATTTGTTACATTAATCAAGCCTATGTAATTCTGATGTTAATACACCTATTTATATTGAGATACAATCCTTCATTATTTAATTATTCAATGTTTTGATTTACTATTCTAATGCCAATCACAATATTATTTAAACATACATAATAATACTAATCATATTTGTTACATTAATCAAACCTATGTAATTCTGATGTGTACGCATATTTGTATTAAGGTATACTTTTTCATTATTTAATTGTTCAATATTTCAATATATTATTCTGATACCAATCACTATATTTATTTAAACATACATAATAATACCATGATTCATCCTCTAATTTTTTTATATACAATCTTTTTTATTATATAAAAGTGTATATGCTAACATTCCCCATTCTCTTATTTGTACCTCTGTTCTAACTTTTAATCATGCCATCGTTATATTAAAAGACCTTTCCTTTCTATCCATTGTCTCTTGTCCACTTTAATAATTTGATTCTTATTCTTTTTTTTTACTTGTCTCCCATATTCCTCTCTTGGATCTTTATCTCTTCTGCATCCATATCCTGACTATTCAATCTGGGTATTTCTCCCATCCCTACCCTCTTCCACTGCCAAGCTTTCAAAATATCTGCCTAAGCGCCTATCTCGCTTTCAGAAATATCTTCCTGCACCTCCAATTCTCTTTTTAAATCTCTTAAATATTTTCCCCCTGGTTTAATTCTTTAATCGTTGTTTTTATTGTTGTCTTCTTCTTTGGTTGGCTGGTTCATGGGTTCCATTGTTTTCTCCATTCTTTTTGTTAGCTTCTCCCTTTCCTGGGTGTTTTGATCTTTGCTCATTGTTCCTTCTATATTTTCCAGTTTTCCCTCTATGCCATGCATTAGTTTCATAATCTCCTTATATTTTTTTCTATAATGTCTTTTATGCTTTGAAACATCAATGCCATCTCTTCCAAAGTTCCACTTATTTCCCCCTGATGGAGCATCTTGTCTTGTTTTAATAAGTCCCACTTTTATCCAATAGTCCAAGAACCGTATATTCAGGCCTAAAATTGTTCTTCAAAAAATACACTGATCATAATTCTTTGTGATCCATAGTTAATCAACCAGTTCCATTTAAGTAGTAGCAGAAGAAATAAATGAAATTTTTGCTAATCAACTAACCAATGTATGTAGGAAACACACCACAGCAATAATGGGGGACTTTAAATCCCCTGACATCATCTGGGAGATAAACTCTGCACAAGTGCGAGATCGAACAGATTCCTGACCAACCTAGCTGACAACTTCATCTCCCAAAAGGTAGAGGTGGCAACTAGAGGGACAACTATTTTGGACCGTATTCTTATCAACAGAGAAGAAGTGATAGAAAGGATTGAGGTTGCAGGAACTTTAGGGGAGAGTGACCATGTCATATTAGAATTCAATATAAAACAGACACGGGCACAGAACATAATCGAACCAATGTTTTGGACTTTAAAAGAGCTTATTTTACCAAACTCAGAAAGAGCTTTGGAAGGATCCCATGAATGAAACAGCATCTAGGGTGACATGATAGCAGCCATGGGGGTTGCCACAAAGAAGAGAGAGTCGAGCTATTCTCCAAAGCACCTGAGGGCAGGACAAGAAGCAATGGATAAAAACTATTATAGAAGAGAAGCAACCTAGTCCTAAGAAGAAATTTCCTGACAGAACAATTAATCAGTGGAACAAGTTGCCTCCAGAAGTTGTAAATGATCCAACACTGGACGTTTTTAAGAAGAGATTGGCAACCATTTGTCTGAAATGGTATAGTGTTTCCTGCCTAAGCAGGGGGTTTGACTAGAATAACTGCAAGATCTATTTCTAATTCTATTTCTATATTCCAGAGTTCTGAAGGAACTACCAAGAAGTAGGTTGTGGTCTACCTTGTTGAATGCCTTGCTGAAGTCTAGGTATATACTATGTCCACAGCATTTCACTGGTCTAGTAATATAGACATTATGTCAACGAATGAAATAAGATTAGTTTGGCATGATCGGTTTTTAACAAGCCCGTGCTGACTTCTAGATATTACTTTACTCGTTTATAGATGTTCACAGATCTGTTTTTTATTATTTTTTCCAGTATCTTTCCTGGTATTGATGTTAGGCTGTTTGGTTTGTAGTTTCCTGGATCTATTTTTCCCCTCCTTTTTTTGAAGATGAGAACCACATCAGGTCTTTTCCAGTCCTTGGGTAGTTCCCCGAGGCTCCAGGATTTTTGAAAGATATGGTACAGTGGTTCTGAGATTACATCTGCCAACTTCTTTAGAGCTCTGGGATATAATCTGTCAGGTCCCGGTGATTTATATTCATCAAGATCAGACAGGTGTTCTCTTACCAATTTTTTTGTGTGCTTATTTTAATTTTTATTTCTAGTCTGTCTTTTCAGTTGTTTTTTTGATATGTTGGGTTCAGAGGTGGTATTCAGCAGGTTCTGATCAGTTCTGGAGAACCGGTAGTGGAAATTTTGAGTAGTTTGGAGAACCAGCAAATACCACCTCTGACTGGAGATTTTACATTATTCTTCCCCTGCCATGCCCACCAAACCATGCCCACAGAACCGGTAGTAAAAAAAATTGAATCCCACCACTGGTTGGGTTATAGTTTCTTTTTGTGTGAAGGTTGATGAAAAGAATGAATTAAGCAGCTCTGCTTTCTCTCTGCTGCTTGTTATTTCCTTGCTGTTTTCTCTCTTAGTGAACTGACACTTTCCTTGATTTTTTTCTTGTATTTTATTTATTTAAACTTTTTTTGTTATCTTTGACTTTCGTTGCAAGTCTTTGTTCATTCTGAGCTTTTGCTTTCCTGACTTCGTCTTTGCAGATTCTGGCTATCTGCTGATATACTACCTCTTTCCATTTTTTGTACTTGTCCTTTTTTGTCCCAAAGAACAAACACAGACAAAGGCAGCAGCCCCCACCTTTTAAGGTTTAATAATGAATTCTGTTCTGAAGGCTGCTTTCCACTAATTAGCTCTGACAAGAAAGAGCCTTGCCAAGTTGTTTGTCAAGGCTGTCAAAAACCCAGAGATAAGAACTAATTTACAAAATTCTCCAAACACGAACTAAGATGTCCACCAGTTGAGTTTAAGAGCTTCTTTGCTGTCTACAAAGAACACTTTTCCAAACCTGGCTTTTATCCTCTTGAGGGAGGGGCCATTACCTTGCAGCCTTACTCCCAAGTCACCTGTGCTACTGTAATTGTTCTTTCCTCCGAGCAATCCTTCGTGCATGTGCACTTGGCACAGGCTCCTCGGGAACCTCCTCATCACTGCTGCCAGCCCCCACAATCTCTGAAGGCAGCAGTCCACTCTTTGATGGTCCTGGCCCTTCATCAGAGTCCTCGCTCTCCTCAGCCATCTGCACCTGCTACCTGCTAACCACAGCATTTTTATCCTTTAGTTTATCAGAGAAATCTTTGTGTTGGTTCTTTGTTTTTCTTTTTCAGTGGAATTATACTGAGCTGGGCTTTTATGATCATATTTTTCAGAGTTTCCCAAGCTTCTTGAGTTGTTTTCCCCTTTAGGATTTTCATTGAAGGAATCTTTCCCAAGTTCTCTCTATGTTTGTTAAAATTAGCTCTTTTAAAATCTAAGAGTCTGATATGATTGTGTTCTATTGCTTGTGTTTGCATTATGTTGAATTCCAGTATGACATTGTCACTCTCATCCAAGGCTCCTGCAGTTTCAGCTCCCTCTATCATTTCTTCTCTGTTCATAAGAATTAAGTCCAGTATGGCTGTCCCTCTAGTTCTCTCCTCTATCTTTTGGACAACAAAGTTGTCAGCTAGGTAAGTCAGGAACCTATTTGATTTCTTATTTGGTGCAGAATAAGTCTTCCAGTTGATGTCAGGGTAATTGAAGTCCCCCATTACTACTGTACTATGTTTCTTAAACATATTTGTTAATTGGTTAGCAAAAAGTACACCTATTTTTTCTGCTTGGTTGGGTGATCTGTAGTATACACCTATGCCCATGTCATTCTTTTTTTCTTTACCCATATACATTCTAGAAGTTTTTTGTCTTTGGTTTTGTGCATTTCTATAGCAATATATTGGTCCTTTACATACAGTGCAACTCCACCTCTTCTTTTATGGGGTCTGTTTTTTTTTAACAGTTTGTATTCTTCTATCAGTATGTTTCAGTCATGGGTTTCTCCCCACCAAGTTTCAATGATTCCAACTATATCATGTCTACTGTCAGATCCGTGTATCTGCCATTCTTCAATGGAAGAAGAAGCGGGGAGGGAAGTTGGTAAAATAAATCCTTTTTTGATGTAACTTGAACATATTAAATCTTATACTGAATTTGTATAACCTACACTTGATATATAACTGAGAGACTGAAACCAGATGCCCCAGAAACCTGTCACCTCTGGAAGAGACAGCAAAAGAGAAGGGACCATAAAAATTCCAGCCGGGAGATGTTTCTTGAGAAACCCTTCAGAAGATCATTCTCAGAAGAGGAGAGGGGAAATTAACACGTTGATTCTTTGTTTTACAAAATACATATCAAGATAAGGGGAGGGGTCCTAAACTCCCTTATCTATCACTGCATGCCTGGGAGACGTTAGATGCTGCTTTTGAATCCCTACTTGAATTGTCTCATCTCAATAAAGGATTCCTTTTGAAACACCTAGATTTCAGAAGTTCATTCTTGTTGATTGAAATGGGAAAAGTTCAGTAGCCTGACATCTACCTTCATATATTAATAATTCAAGTTCACCCTATTTGTTCCCCAAACTTTGTTCATTTGTATATTTGAGATCTTTAAGTCTGACTCTGGGTATGTTTCTTATGTCTTCTATTTGGTGTTTGAGTTTGTCTTCTTGCATCCATCTCTGTATCACATGGTCCAATCAAATCAACATCCCAAATTCAGCTATCTTCTATCATGCCTTCCCAGGTGCAAGCTGGACATCCTTGGCTCCCAGGGAAAATAATGTTGTTATGATTAAACACCTCACACTATCTACATTTCCCCCTTTCGTTCCCACAGCTCGCTGAACCATCACTGTGGCAGCCCTGTAGACTCTCACATAAGATGACTATAGGGCTGATACCCTCCTTAACTCATTATTTTACTTGTTTTCTAGAGGTTTTTGCTTGGAATTAGATCCTAGAGATCCTCCCCCCTTAATTTTAGTTTAAAGCCTCCTGATAAGTTGAGCAATCATTTTCTGAAAACATTCTTCCCAGTTTTTGTGAGGTGCAGGCTACCCCTTGCTAAAAGTCCATCATGGAGATAGTGCAGACAATGGAATCCAAAGTTCTGGTGACATCAACCCTTTAGCCACTGGTTTACTTCTAGAATCCTTTGTTCTCTTAATGGAAAGTCAAGAAAACACACCCCAAAAGTAATTTTAAAAGTTTCTTTCAACACATTAAAAAACAAGAGGAAGTCAAGGAACTGATAGAACCACTAATGGGAGATGATGGCAAAGAGGTGACAGGTAGCAGGAAGAAAGTAGAACTACTTAATTCATTCTTTTCATCTATCTTTACATAAAAGGGGGGAAAAACAGTCCAACCCATCAAAAGCAGTACAGTAAAAGACAGAACAGAATAGAGGTAATCCTTGAGTTATGACAGTTCACTTATAGTGACCATTCAGA
This sequence comes from Notechis scutatus, assembly GCF_049901735.1. Classification (NCBI taxonomy): domain Eukaryota; kingdom Metazoa; phylum Chordata; class Lepidosauria; order Squamata; family Elapidae; genus Notechis; species Notechis scutatus. The sequence goes on from NC_142009.1 coordinate 164,695,656, forward strand.
GTTACGATATAATCCCCTCCAAGTATTTATGACACAGTCCCGATGTTACAGCAGTTGTTCACTCTTAGGAAAAACCACAGACATTCTCTCTGCCTATTCCCCCACCCCAACCCCAGTGAGGTCTCCACAGGAACTAGGCCTATGGATACTCACCTTGTAAAGATCTAGTGAGTCTTCAGTTTCTTGGCCTGTTTCGGTGCTTTAGGCCTTCAGTGCGTTCACAGAGAAGGGAGACCTAAAGTACTGCAAGATCACACGAAATGAGTAGCACGAGATCTTGTACTAATGATCTTGTGTGATCTCAGGGTACTTTAGGTCTCTGTTCTCTGCAAACGGAGGCCTGGACAAGATCTGTGGCAAAAGACTTTGCAAACAAAGGGAAGATCTGAAGCATCAAAGCCTTTCCTCCATTTGCAAAGCCTTTTGATGTCTTTCTAAAAAGCCTTTGCCACTGAGACATGCAACATTCATTGTAGATTGGATCATCTTAAGAAATATTCTGCATGAAATCTACCTCTACTTGTGAACCTTCCATAAGACAAATCTATCAAATATGTGCAATATTTCAGATCATACTAATTTTGATTCTATGTAAATCATTTTGTTACTGCACTAACCTTCCTTTTATCAGCTATTAATAGAGGAATTGTAATAGCTTTGAACTAAAATTACAACAACCTATTTTAATCTGAAACTCAACACTCATTACGGAAAAGTTGTTATGAAATTGCAAGACACAACATTTATTGATTTAATGGCTCAAGAGAGGTGAACCTTATAGATTTTGAGTCAGATTTTTAATAATCTAAATATTTCGGGTAATATGTGCACATTATAATCATACATCAACCCTCTCCAATGGTTTACTTATTTTTCTGCCTTTTATCAAAGCTCAAGCTTTTATATTCTTCTGTTTGCATTTTAATTGGGTTTGGGAATTAGCAGCAAAAAATTGTAGAAAAATAGTGGCAACATTAATGCAAAGTATTGAAATTGCAGGATAAAATACAGGAAACAAGTATCAGGACAGGCAGTTTGTCAGATGGATTTAAATCTACTAATTTATCATATGAATAGCCTTTCCAAATCTGAATGCCTTGTATGCACAGGAAGATCTTATATCCATTGTACTAGCCTTTGTTCCAGATGTCATTACAATAGATAATTCCAGTCCTCTAAACAGCAACATACTGAAGTTGATACATTTGTTTGCTTTGTTCTATTCTAGATAGAATTTTTATAGTAGCCTTTCCAACCTGGAGACTTCTACTGCCTGTATAACTAGAGAGCCCATTACCTATCATTGTCATGCTGATAACTGCAATTCAAAGCATCTCAGGCTACAAGACTATGAAAAGATACCTGCAGTTATCTAGCTTTAATCTGGCTAGCAATATCTAGCTTTTAGAAGATAGGCAGTAGTAATAAGCAATAAAAACAGTATCTCCTCAAATCCGGTTTCTCTTATTATTTTTTCTATTTGAATGGAGCATTTTATAATTCCTATTGATAAATTGATAAAATCAGATAAATTGAGAATCCATAGATAAGAAAAATTAGGTAAACATTTAGCAAAAATAAATATAATCTATATTATCTGAAAAACAGTTACGTTTCAAATGAGTTTGATATTTAGAAGTAAGGATTTAAATTAATTATCAAGTATATGTTCACATAAGCTCTAAGAGTAAAAGTATAGATGGAAAATGCTTTTTCATCTATCTTTCATAATCATAAGCTTCCTAACAAACAGGAAGCAGCAGGTGAAGCTAGGCAGAATCACATCTGATACCTGTACAAGCCCCCCCACCTCACAAGGCCGTGTGCTTTCTCCACTTCTCTTCTCCCTATATACCAATGACTGCATCTCAAATGATCCATCTGTTAAAATACTGAAGTTTGCAGATGATACAACAGTGATTGGTCTCATCTGAATCATCATACAGACAGGAAGTTGTATAACTTGCCTCGTAGTATAACCGGAACAATCTAGAACTGAACACACTCAAAACCGTAGAAATGGTGGTTGACTTTAAAAGAAACCTTCCCATGCTACCACCTCTTACAATACTAGACCCTCAAATATTCAAATACAGCCCCTCAAATACTGGAATACTACTATCATGTCACCCCTAATTCTTTTTTTCTTTAGACTAACCAAATCCAAATCCTGTAGCCGTTCTTCATATGTTTTAGTCTCCAGGCCTTTGATCATCTTAGTTACTCTTCTCTGAACTTTTTCCAAAGTCTCAACATCTTTTTTTGTAGTATGGTGACTAAAATTGGTTGCAGAATTTTAGGTGTGGTCTTACTATGGTTTTATACAGTGGTATTTCATGTGATCTTGATTCTATGCCTTTGTTTATACAACCCAGGATTATATTAGCTTTTTTGGCTGCTGCTGCACACTGTTGGCTCAAAACAGGGCTAGTAAAATGTTGATGCAAACCCTAGGACTTTGAAAAACAGAATGATTACCCCCAATGACATGATGAATAAAATGCATAGTTTTTAATGATTTTTGTGATTTTGCTTCTCTGAGCTGCATGAAATAGTGTGTATTTTGGAGTATTTGAAACCAAGCATTGCATTATTATTCAACATTAGCTCCAGCTGATGATTCGATGACTGAAGGCCGATTGATGAAATACAAATTCTACTTTCTAGCCTTATTCTAATAAGCCATCTGTCAGCCATGTTATATGGTCTTAAATCTGAACGGCCTCGCAATGTCACACTTATAGGCTGATGATCGCTATTGTCGCTAAGGTGTACTGTGACCTCCGAGAAGAGGTCAGCCTTATCTTTAGACACACAAAAGGGATCCAGTACACTGCTTGAATTAGTTGAGTGGTATGTATAAGGGTATATGTAATTCTTATCCTTACCTCCCAAAATTTGGAGATTACCCTTAAAAATTAAGGAGACTAGAAGCAAACCAGCGGCATTACTTTTACAATCTCTCGAGAGCCACTGAGGATGATTTTCAAAGAACTCCCCTGGGATTCCCTTCTTCTAGGCAAGCTCATACAAAGAGGGACCCAGTCTAGTGTTCAGATCTCCTAATAAAACCACTATGGACTGAGGATACAGTATTGCTATATCTTCTAGGATAACTTCCAAGCACATCCATTATTCGGAATTATAGTGCTGGGATGTGCTTGGGGGAATATACACATTTACCAATATTAACTCAAACTGGTCATATTCAAATTTGACAGCTAGAAAGTACAGATACTTATCTTCGTTATATAATTTCTCTCCCTGCCATTGCAACTCTTGCTTTATAAGAATGCATAGTCCACCAGAGAGTCTCCCTTTGTTCTTTGTTTTTTGGGCTGGGGAGGCCCATCCCTGAAAGCCTGGCAGTTGTACTGGTTCGTCCACTTCGGTTTGCCAAGTTTCTTGAAGGGCTATTACGTCAAATCTAGAGAAAAAGCTCATTAGTCCACTATCAACTATCCCTTTCCAGACCACTATGTTCCAGGTCACCAACTGTATGGGGTTCCCAGAAGCAAGATGATCTGGCTTGGTTAATTGGCTGGATGGTAAAGATGTCAGATGTCAACTTGACATTGGAGCCAGATCAATATCATCTAAGCTTCCCATATAAACACAATTGTTGTGAGGTTCGATATTTCTCTTCATGGGTTGCAGAACTTGTTGTTGATCCTCTATATCTCGGTTGCCAGTATGCCTTTGCTCTTGCTCCAAGAAAGATTTTTTTTCCCAATGGGCAGGTACTCTGGTTTAAATCTATAAATGTAGATTTATGTCCATTTTTGGAGTGGCATAGCTGAGGATTCATCTTGTGAAAAGCTGTTATGGGAGCTTCTAAATCAATTGAAGATGGAAGCTAGATTATCTCCTTAGTGTTTGTCAGCTTAGGGGGCACTGTGTGATGAAGCCCTTTGTCTTTCAGTTGTTTCTCAGAGGTTGGGTCAGTCAGTGCATTTACCCCACAGTCAGCCTGTGTGACAGTACCTTCTTTTACTGTTAAAGTAGAGGCAGTTTGTTGATTAAATACATTGTCACAAGATTGTGTGGTTAGTGAAGCCAAATTAAATAGAGGCTTTGCTGTAGTGTTGTCAATGACTCTTTTAGGTCATCCAATCTTTGAATGATGTTAACTTGCTCAGGTTCTGACAATGCACTGAATAAGTCAATCAATGTTTCTTCTGGCACATCCTCAGCAGTTCCTACAGCTTGGGTAACACAGTTTGTATACTGCTTCTTTGCCTTCTTGGGGTCAGTTCACTTGCAACAGCCTCAGGTTTAGCAACATGAGAGCTGTTGCAGCCTAGATTTAAAGCAACAGTTCCCACTTGGTGATGCTGTTTCAGGAGTGGGTACACTTTTTCTGAGCAAAAAACCCTTATTGGAAATATTGAGAAGGTGCTCAGAAAGGGCTTCATTCTGAAAAGCATGGAGGGTATTATGGGTTGCTTGAACAATAGGAGAATTCTCATACATTGCATTCTTGCTGGCAGCCACTCTGCATGTAGTAGATCTATCAGAGTGAGTTCACAACAGAGCAGCTGGCTCAGGGACAGCTAATAAGCAGAAAAGCCAAGGGCCTGTATAAATCAGGGTAATCATTTTATGAAACTAAGCTGAATGCAATTATTATAAGAAGGAAGTATAGTACTTCGTTTGTAAAGGGAATATTTGCTTGAAGAAAGGAAGGAAGAAAATAATCTTATTTTTAAGGATAAGAGTCATTCAATTTAAAAAAAGGGAAATAAAACAGCTCTTTAGGAAGAAGATCAATTATTTTTGCTTGCTTCAAAGAGAGGCTGCATGAGATGAAAAATGCCATTCCCCCCTGTTCTAAAAGCATTAAAAATGTTATTTGTTTAAAATGCTCACCCACAAATCATAAAGAAATAACTTTTACCAACCATTTTGAATCTGTGGAGATTATTATATGTCATGGGCATTTTATTAAATTATTCTTTCAATTGTTTTAGTCTACTGCAGTTATGCAGTTAGTTATAAATTCAAAATAAATACAGCAATTGCTATTAGTTCTCACGTTAGAATAATTCATTCAAATTAAATGAGAAGATTCAGGATCAATAAAAGAAAGCCTTTTTTTCATAAGGCACAATTCAGCCACAGAATTTGCAGCTATCAAATGTGATAATGCATATACAGTATTTATGGTTTTAAAAATGGACCGACTAAATTTATGGGACATCAGGTTATCAGTTCTAATGGCTATCTGATACTTCAGGAATAGTATCTATGTATAATTTTTAGTGGGGATGGTTTAGAATTTCATTATGAATGGGTCAATACCTGAAACAATAAGATATTTAAATTGTGGAATTCTTTACGTTTTATTATCTAACTAGGTGCTGTCTACTTGAACCAAGTTCAAAGAACACCACTAACTCCACAGTTCAATCATGAGCTACATATATTCATTCTCTTCTATTTACCTCTAGATTAATTGATTTGAGTAGCTAGATTTGAGTAGCTTGAGTAACTCTTCTGAGTTAGGCTTACGTGTGCGAGTCTATGCAAGTTTATGGGAAACTTTCTTTTGAAATAGTTTTGGGTATTTGTGAAAGGAATCTAACTGTGACAGTACAAAAATGCAATTACCGTATATGCCGGCGTATAAGACGACCCGGCGTATAAGACGACCCCCCAACATTTCCACTCAAAATATAGTTTGTTATATACTCGCCCCCTCTTCCGCACGCCTTCCACTTTTGCACTTTTTTTTTTTTTGAGGCACTTTTGCGCACGTGGAAAGAATCCGTGAAGCCGAAAGGAGCAGCCAGCCTTCTCCCAGCTCCCAAGGAAGCGAGGCTCGCACCGCCCGGGCTCCGCTGAGGTATCCGGCTGGGGCTGTCAGGAGTTGTTACCGCTGGCACGGCTCGCGCGGCTCCAGTCCCGCGTTGCCTCGGGAAGGGAAGGCAAAAGGAAGAGCCGCGGCGGCGCTTTGCAATGGCAGCAGCGGCTCCTGGTTTTGCCTTTCCTTCCCGAGGCAACGCAGGACTGGAGCCGCGTGGAGCCGCGCCAGCGGTAACAACTCCTGACAGCCCCAGCTGGATACCTCAGCAGAGCTCGGGCGGTGCGAGCCTCGCTTTCCTTGGGAGCTGGGAGAAGGCTGGCTGCTCCTTTCGGCTTCACGGGATTCGCTTCCACGGTGCGCAAAGTGCCTCAGCGCGGGCAGCCGCAGTGCTTCCCAATTACTATTTGCTGGCGTATAAGACGACCCGGCATATAAGACGACCCCCCCAATTGGAGGCATGTTTTTCAGGGCAAAAAAGTCGTCTTATACGCCGGCAAATACGGTATTCCAGCTAGGAAATTTTAAATATAAAAAAAACCCTGGATGTTTTTAGTGAGTGCTTATTTTAATATTAAGGGACAAAAAGCACAACTTGATGACAGATGCAATTTCTGCCCTGGGAAGCATTGTGAAACTAACCCATTTCATATATATTTAATTTCCTTATAAATCTAAGGCTATTTGTTATGGCATGAATAAAGTCTATTGTTTATTAGGAATACTTGTATAAGTTTTGGATTCACAGAAAAAAAAAATATTATGCAGCCTTCATATTTCTTCTATGGGTTTGTTTCTGTTGATTTCATTAATTTCAATGAAAGCAACATTTTATGTTTGTTTCTTTTTCACCTCTGAAGTCTGTTCTACATATGTACAAGACAATGGTAGAATTACATCTAATTAGGTTTCTAAAACTCTTAATAAATCCAGCACTGCAGACAAACGGCCTTGGTAAAACCTTTGTGCCTTATATCTCCTGTGTCAAGAAGGATCTTACCGGAAGGATCAAAAGCCACCTGATTGCCAGGGTGTGGACCAGCATCAATGGAGATCATTGGGACTCCCCTCCGAACATCCCACAGTTTCAATACACCATAAGAATCACAGGAAACAATTGTATCTCCCTGTAAAGCACAGGGAGGGGAGGGGAGGAAGAGGGGAAAAAACATGATTATAATATAAAGGTGGACATGTTAAAACTTCAAATGTCTCTAAGAGAAAATATAGGAGTCATTTCCCTAAATATTTCATCCTGAATGTCACTGTATGGCTATGTAAATCTTTTGAAAGAAATACTTGCAACACACAAGAAACTGTTCAAAGTACTTGTCTATCAATCAGTAAATCTGCCTTTTCTGCCAGGCTTACGTGGTTGCTTCATAAACTTCTTCTGGCTATCTCCGCATACAGGTTCATACACAACCATTTTATTCTGCTTCTTATCTAAAAGGAGATAGCACCCACATCCTGCCCCCTGTGTGTGAGTGAATGGTTATGTTGACTATTGATTGCTGTGTTTGCTGGATGGGTTTCATCTTTTCATATATATTATCCTTTTAATGTATTAAAATATTAATTCTGTAATATTGCCCAGAGTTATATATTTGAAATAGGGAGCATATGTCCAATAAACAAATAGATTGGTAGAAGGTTATAGTAAAAGCAAGACAATAGTTAGATATCTCACAAAATTTGTTTTTCTGTCTTTGGTTTACAACTCACTTTTAGTTTACTATAAATTTGGAAGAGGTTTTTTTTTTTTGCCCCAATTTTTCATTCTCCTCTACATGGAGCCGCAATGGCACAGTGGTTAGAATGCAGTACTGCAGGCTACTTCTGCTACCTGCCAGCTGCCTGCAATTTGGCAGTTCGAATCTCACCAGGCTTAGGGTTGACTCAACCTTCCATCCTTCCAAGGTCAGTAAAACAAGGACCCAGATTGTTGGCAATATGCTGACTCTGTAAAACTGCTTAGAGAGGGCTGTAAAACACTATCAAGCAGCATATATGTCTAAGTGCTGTTGCTATTTTCAATAATTGTAACAGGTTATGACTTAATCCCTTCAGTCAAAAATAAAATCTTTTTGAGACAAACTGTTGGTGATTTCATGCACATATACCACAAAGCAAATTAATTTTATTTCTTCCTTTGTTTTCTTGAATTCCTAGGATACCCAACTGTTCTAGGATTTCTTGATAGTCTTCCATCCAAGTATTAAGCATGCACAACCCAACTTTGAATTTTGAAATGAAACCAATGTTAACCATGGAGAGTACCTAGACTCAAAGGAGCTGAGATCACATGTGTCAAGAGCAAAGAACATTCTTCAGCACTTTTTCTTTTTAATGTAATTATAAACCTTACTCTTGCTATTAAAAATTCTGAAAATTCTGTCTTTTCTTTTATAGTAGCTGACATATTGGTACCCATGCATGTTTTGTAGTTATGCAAGAAACATTTTCCATTACAACATTTCTTTGATAGAAGATTTTGGTATCATATTTGATTTCTCTATAAATTAGAATAAATCCGATCTAATGTAGATCTCATTCAGTAATAAACCTACTATGTTTATAATTTGGAGCCTTAGACTGTACCCAGATATTTTAATTTATCTTGTAAACTTATCTTCTATTTTGGCACCACACCAGTAAGTTTTAGTATTTTTTTTAAACAAGTTTTATTCAGTTTTCCATATTTTAACATCTCTTTTTTAGTGAACAGCATGGTTACAGGTTTTACATATACATACAAATATGACCATGGTTACATATTCAATTTTTATATCCAATTCCTTATCTTAACAGTGCTTTTATACATTTTCTATTTTATTGTATTATTCCAAATATTTATCTCATTATTTAATTCACTTATGATAACTTCATAATCATTATACTTTAGTACTTTTAACTGTCACATTTGTATATTTCATCTTAAATTCTAATTTAAAAAAGACACTTCTTCTATAAATTGGTTTGCCCCCTGAAATCTCAATATAAGTGCGCCACCTCTAAGTTATAAATTCATTTATTTTCACCCCTTTTAAATCTTGTTAAAACATTTAACATTATTACCTAAAACATTAAACTTAATAATCCCTTTAAAACTACATAGCATATATAAATCAGATTCTGCATGATTTTTCTCCTTTTAAATTTCATTAAATCCCGCCCCCCAAAAAAGGACATATTAATCTACTCATTCAAACAGTAAAAGCCCTAAAGTTAATTCCATTTCAGCTCTCCTCCTATATCATTTCCTTTATTTCCATATATTTAATACACATATTCCATTAATTATTCCATTCATATTTAAACCAAAAAAGCCAACATTCCAATCTTAAAAATATTTCAATATATCTAATATACTTATTCCATTATTTGTTACAATTATCTCTCTACATAAAGAGGAAGAGCATTAGATTCCATTATCCAAAAAATAACAATTCTGTTTTTCCATCTTGTCAGTCTATATGTCCCTATTTCGTAACTATAAATTTATTTATATTACCTCTCAATACTTTGCAGAATCCCCTTTCTATATAATAATCACCCATTATCTCTGTGTCCAATTAAGGATTTCCCCATTTTTTTACAATTCCCATATTTCTTTGTTTCCAAAACCTGTTTCTTGTCCTTCTTTCCCCGTCTTTTCTCCTTTGTTCTTTCACTCCAGGTTTTATCCCTCTCTCTATTTATAGCTTCCTTTAGCCCTTTGAATTTCTGCTGACTCTTTTTCCCTTTTTTAATTTTTCGGATATTCCCCTTTTTATTTAATTTCTTAAATCTCCTGTATTTATTTCCAACTCTTTTCTTCTTTCTTTCAAGAGTTCTTGGTTCTCGATGATCACTAAAGATAGTCTCTTTTATGATTTGGTCCACCTCCTATTCTGACTTTTGTCTTTGTTGTTCATATTCTGCTGTTGCATTTTCAATAAATTTTAAAGCAAAACCCAGCAATTCACCTCGTTCTTGTAGTGTTTCTTTCATTTTTCTGAGTTCCATTTTTAATGCCAGAAGAGAAATCGCCATTTTACAACTTTCTGATTTGCAATTTGATCCAAATAGTATCTTTAAAGTTTATTTCCAACAGTCAACTTTTCTTCCTCTCAAGTTTTTAAGTCTCCGCTAATCCAGTGCCAAATTCATGTCAGAATCAGCAACTAATCCAAAGGCAGAATCTTCCTAATTCTTTCTTTTTTACAATGTTTCAATTTTTCAAAGTTCTTCCTTTATTGTATCAATTTCCATGCAATTTCAAGAAACAAGAGTTTTTTAAAAGAAAAACAAGTTGAGTTTAACTGAGATGGCACTCTTTATTATGCTAAATCTTCACCCCCTCGTTTCTTTTTTCTTCTCTATTATTCAGAGCTTTTTAAACCACAATTTTCCAACAAGAAAAAGATCAAATCCCGTTGATATTAAATTTCCTCTTTAACAGTCTATAGTTCAGCTTTATTAATGCCAATATAAAATCAAAGTATACTTATCCAAGTTGATTATATAGTTCCTTCTCCAGCTTCTACCTTTTGCGGTTTCGAAGCCCTGACGCTATCAAAAGCAATTCACATCTTTTTTTTTCTCTTTCTCTTCGCCGCTTAGATCCTTTCTTAAAGATTCTTTGAAATGTTAATCTTGGGGGTATCTTCCATTTGATTATATCATCCCATTCCTCCTGCTGTTCGCTTCTTTCTCTCTCTCCTGCACAATCTTATTCCAGTCTAATCTTCCCCTTCAGGGTGGCCATTTTAGACCACCGCTTCAGGCGTCTTCAGGAGGGAGCAATTGCCAAGCTGGGGAGGGGATTTGCAACTCCTCTCTACCCAGCTGACAGTCTCCCCTTCCTCCGCCACCCCTACGAGGTAGCTTCTGCCCCGAATCCAAAGGATTGGGGCTCTCAGATGCCAAAGCACAAACCAAAGCCGTGCACGATCGCGGTCAGCGGTCCGTCTTTGGGGAAGCTCAAAACAGGAACCAAGTTTTAGTATTTTGACAAATGTGCTGAAATGAATTTATCTCAGAAATTGGTTTATATAATTTAAGAGATATTTCTACTTGCATTGCTTCACATTATTTATTTCAAAATAGCTTCATGAGTTCACTAGTAAATCATCTTATACATCTATAGATGCATATAAATAAATACAAATAAACTATTGATTATTTGTAAATAAACTATTCTTCAATTATTTTCTTGAAACAATTTTCCACATTGTCAACTTATAGTTCATGTTAATTTTTACTATGGATTGGAATAATAAAACTCAGAAAATGCAGAAGTGAGCTGTCTCTTGGTTCAACTTGAGTCATTTCAATCCTCTTTAACACTGGCAAGAATTGCAACCCTTGCTTCTTTGAGAATCAATTTTGTATTCTTTGCCATGTAACATTCATATGGAAAATAGTGGTTCATAATTATAATCCCTTAACCTGCATGTTCTCTGAAAAACTGTACTTTGAGAGGGGAAATGGAACTTTTCCCTAATTGACACTTTATTCAAGCTAAGCATTGGCTATCTGGTTTGTTTTATGTTAATCCTATTGACGCATCTAAAATTCCTTATTTGTTAAGGCATGGAAATTTATTATCTAGTATTCCTAAACTAATACCTGATCTGTTAAGTACCTTAGAGATTGAGAGTTTGGAAAAAGTTCAGAGAAGAACAACTAAGAGGTTTGGAGGCTAAACCATATGAAGAATGGCTGCAGATTTTGGATCTGGCTAATCTAAAAAAAAGAAGAATAAGGGATGACATGATAGTATTATTCCACTATTTGAGGGGCTGCCACAAAGAGGAGGGGGTCAATTTATTTTCCAAAGCACTGGAGGGCAAGACAAGAAACAATGGATGGAAACTAATCAAGGAGAGAAGCAACCTGGAAATAAGGAGAAACTTCCTAACAGTGCAGACAGTTAACTACTGGAACAGCTTGCCTTCAGACTTTGTGGGAACTTCATCACTGAAGGCTTTTAAGAAGAAACTGGACTGAAATGGTAGAGAGTTTCCTGCTTGCACAGGGTGCTGGATTAGAAGATCTCCAAGGTCTCTTCCAGCTCTCTTCTCTTCTCTCTCTGTGTTAGATTATGTCATAAAGTTGTCACTGACACTTAGCAACCACATAGATAGATTTTCTCCATGGCTCTTTATTAGAAAATCAACCTAATAATGTGTACCTGATATGAGCACTGTGGGAAATGAAAACATAGCCCATTGATCTATTAGAATCAATAAGGCCTAAGTGGAAAAAGAAGGTCCTGAAAATCTACATGAACCAAAGTTTTAGATAGAAAGATTTCAAAGTGGATCAGAACTATTTGTAATCCTGCTGAGGATGAAACCGCGAAAAATAAGGATAGAGATTTGAGATGTACAGGGGTATATGTGGAGACTGTCTGTCAGTAAGAAAGTGTGAAATGTGTGCAGAAAAGTATAAAAAGAAAGTCTTGGGATGAGTTCGGTGCTACTGGCCATAGCTACTCCTTGCTGGGCTCAGTTATGTCACTGGACCTCATTACAATGGGTTATTAATGTAAGTAATGTTGTGATATTGTGTTGTTATGATGGTTGTTTATGTTCCAAATTGCTCAGGAAATAAACCTCTGAATCTTAAAGTAAGAATTATTCTTTGTGTTGCTGTCCTTTGTTTCTTTATTGGAATTTTCAACATTGACAGCACTAACCTTTGAAATATTGACTTGAATATCCTTTTTTTTGGTAAATTGATAGATTGTTTTATAATCTAATAAGACTAATACAATAACAATATGTATCCCATAATTATTGAACAAATTAACCTGTACTTGTGGAATATTAAACTATACTCTATACTGTAATGTTCTCTGTGAAAATTCAATCTTTGTTTTTTACACAATAGCAAGCAAGAGTAGTTTTGTACAAGTTCATCTAATTTCTTTCCTTGTCACTATCTATTCATTCAGAACAAATTTCTCTCTGCTCAAGAGCAAGAGAATATTTGTGGTTTTCTTAGTTTTTCTGCTGTTAGTAGAATGGATGAAAAGCTGGTAGTCTAAATTCTCTGTCAGAATGGGATTCTTGATGTCAGATGAAAGTGCAAATATCTGATTATGTAAATCAGGGTTAAGAAGCTAATTGAGACAATGGGAGAAAGGCAAATACTGCAGGCTTAATTCACCACTAAACTTCCAGGCAGAAATACATATCCAGATACAGATACATTACCAGAAACAAAATAAGGGGTCCTACTCCTTTCTAGCACAGATGATGTTACTGAGTTGGGTAATGAAATGTCTGCAGGAAAAGAGCCAAGCTCAGAGAGCACCAAGGAACTCACAGTTCAACCCTGAGCTACAAATATTCTTTTCTGTTTGTAAGACTAACAATACAAAGAAACGATGGTGATCATGCCATAGTATAATCAAAACAAAGATCCTAATTTGCATATACTATATATACTTGCAGATAAGCTAAGAATTTTAGGTACCAAAACTGGATCAAAGTCACCCAATTTTCATGTGTAAGGGAAGAGCAGAATGGATGGTCAGACAGTACTTAACCATTATACCAAAATGGGTATCCGTTGTTCAGGGTTTGAAGTTCCTACGTTTTGCTACTAATCTGCATAAACAGGCTTAGATTTTATTCATTCTTTTATTTTTGAATTATTGAGGTATTTGCTCTGCTTTCACAACACATGGTTTGGCAATATTTGAATAGTAATGAAATAAAGTTGCATTTATTGCTCCTTTACATGTTGACATCATCATTATTCTGTTTTTTGTTTGTTTGAGAGTTTACTAATAAAACAACCATATCAACATCTCCTTTTGGAGAACTCCTTTGAACAGTTGTTAACAATTCTATTCAGATGCAGGAAATGGGGAAATGTACATATAAGGAAAAGATCAAAATAGTTTTAGATTAAATTAGTTAGGAAGTTATTTGGATCCTAGCCATTCTGTCTCTTATACAATATCCTTAAAATCTATAAATTTGATCTTGAAATAAACTGAAATATCACTGAGAAAATAAGAAACTTCTTAAGTAGTATATTTTGTTTTCAGGATTGATGTTTTAAGGCACTGATAATACATGGGACTTTTGACTATGCGTCCCCCCACGCCCCCAATGCTTAAATTAATTCCAGGGAAGTTAGAGGGAAGCATAGGGAAGTTTTCAATCCTTCTATAATTGTTATTATTTTGCAAGGTACCCTGCCCTTCTCTTTACTATGTTCAATTGTTACTTGCCATATAGCAAAATCAGTTCCATGCAGGGATATAACATATTGCTAAGAAAGAACTCTGTGATTTTCTTAGCTGTAAAAGAATGAATGTAAAATGTTATTCAGCTCAGATTCAAATAACATAAGACTTGTTCTGAATTATTGCTCTTATGGGTTATATTGAAATATAGAAATGTCAACTGCAAAAAATTGCCATTTCTCATAAATTCAATAACTAATCTAAGGAAACCTATATTTCCATGATCTTTTCCTTTCATGCACTATTGAAATTATGAGCAACTGAACTGTAACCAATAATATATATATATATTTTCTTAAGTTTTCGCGGGTACTTACATGTATGGCCTTCAGCTTTGTTCGGGTATTTTCCCACATCATTATAGTTGTGCTTTTAAAGTTGTAGCAACGTTTCAGCAGAATCCCATCTGCCATCATCAGGCTTCTGTATTGTGTCCGTCTGTGAGTCAGACTTTTACAGTGGTTTCAGATTTAAATTTGGGGCAACCTATTGCTGTGCCAGAATGGTTTTTCTTCATCCTGATTGGTTGGGAGTCTTGGTCTGTGTTTATTGGTCTCGGAGTTTGCTGTGTTCTACTTGATTGGTGTCTCTAATATCTTCTGTCTGTTTTTGGCTCTTTTTGTATCTTGATTGGCTGGCAGCATTGTGTTACTTTATTGGAGGTCTTTAGTGCAGCTTGGCTTCGGGTAAATGGACGGCTATCATTATTTAGGAAGCTGGGTTTCATCTGGGTGCCTGGTTGGGATGTGTTTGAGCTGGAGGTATCAGGGGATCTGTTTGTGCCCAGGTGTTTGCCTGGCTTGTGGTGTGGAGATTTTTTGTTTGTGAGTGCAGGCTTCCAAATGATTGACAGCCTGGTGGAATCATCTCTTCTGTTCATGCTTTCTGGTCTTTTTCAATCTCTATGGCTTCTCTGATGATTCTGTGGCTGGAATTTTCTATGGTGGCTAAGGTTTTGGTGCCATTGAAGTTGATGCTATGACCTGTGGCTTCCATGTGTTGGACCATGTGTTGGAACTAACAGAACACTGCTTAACCAACACATATTTCATATACAAAGGACAAAGATACAAACAAATAGAAGGAGCCCCCATGGGATCACCACTGTCACCTGTCATTGCAAACCTGTTCATGGAAGAATTCGAATCCAGAGCCCTGGCCAATGCCATCCTCAAACCCAAACTATGGTTAAGATACATCGATGACACATTCGTGATTTGGCCCCATGGACAAGAAAACCTAAACAATTTCCTAACACACCTAAACAGCGCACACCCCAAAATCAAGTTCACCATGGAAACAGAAACAAACAAACAACTACCATTCCTAGATGTACTAATCTACAAAAAAACAGATGGCACACTAGGACACACCATATACCAGAAGAAAACACACACCAACCGCTACCTCAACGCCCAATCCCACCACCACCCAGCACAGATAAACTCCGTGGCTAAAACACTAATTACTAGAACCAAACGCCTGGCAGACAAGACACACATTAAGACTGAACTATGCACCCTGACTAAAATATTGACAGCCAACGGCTTCCACAAAAGCAAAATCACCAACTTGATCCACAAAAACACACTGAGACATAATAGAGACCCAGAAGATGAACAGACCCATGGAACAGCTGTCCTGCCCTACATAAGAGGCACTACAGACAAAATTAGTAAGATACTATACAGACACCACATCAAGACTGCCTTCAAAACAGACAGAAAAATAGCAGCCATCCTCAGAAACCCCAAAGACAAAATTGACCTGGAAAACCAAGGCATATACGAAGTCCCCTGTGCATCATGCCCGGCCACATACATTGGACAGACCAATAGAAGAATAAGCACCCACCTGGATGAACACAAAAATGCAGTCAAAAAGCTGGAACACACTTCCTCACTAGTCCAACACATGGAAGCCACAGGTCATAGCATCAACTTCAATGGCACCAAAACCTTAGCCACCATAGAAAATTCCAGCCACAGAATCATCAGAGAAGCCATAGAGATTGAAAAAGACCAGAAAGCATGAACAGAAGAGATGATTCCACCAGGCTGTCAATCATTTGGAAGCCTGCACTCACAAACAAAAAATCTCCACACCACAAGCCAGGCAAACACCTGGGCACAAACAGATCCCCTGATACCTCCAGCTCAAACACATCCCAACCAGGCACCCAGATGAAACCCAGCTTCCTAATTAATGATAGCCGTCCATTTACCCGAAGCCAAGCTGCACTAAAGACCTCCAATAAAGTAACACAATGCTGCCAGCCAATCAAGATACAAAAAGAGCCAAAAACAGACAGAAGATATTAGAGACACCAATCAAGCAGAACACAGCAAACTCCGAGACCAATAAACACAGACCAAGACTCCCAACCAATCAGGATGAAGAAAAACCATTCTGGCACAGCAATAGGCTGCCCCAAATTTAAATCTGAAACCACTGTAAAAGTCTGACTCACAGACGGACACAATACAGAAGCCTGATGATGGCAGATGGGATTCTGCTGAAACGTTGCTACAACTTTAAAAGCACAACTATAATGACGTGGGAAAATACCCGAACAAAGCTGAAGGCCATACATGTAAGTACCTGCGAAAACTTAAGAAAACAAATATCAAACCTCTACGGGAGGGATTAAACAGCCAGATCAAAACCTACGAGAAACTGGAAATTAAAAGAGCAGGAATACTATGTGACCTCCAATTCCTACGCAGCTGCAGAGATAACAATACTACACCAACCTGTTTCAAATTAAAATTTCATCAAAGCACAGCAGCCACCAAACATATCCTGAAAAGAACTGAAATGGCTCTACTAAGGAACGAGCTCCACAGTAAGAGATTCCAATTAGATCAGTTAAACAAAGATTTGCTAGCACTACACCTGGAATTGAGCAGCAAAATCCACCCTCTACTTTGGGACAAGATAAAACAACTCACAACTTGGAGAGCTGAATCTTCAAGCACTTACGAACAGGCAAAGCTCTTGAAAAAATTAAAGAAATTAGAACATGACAAGAAAACCCCAACAACTCACAACAACACCTGAAACAATTAGTGTACAATGTTTCCAACAGAGAACTCACCAAAACAGAAACAGAAGTCCTAACCAAAGGATTCAACTATGCTATAGCACCCCAAAAAATCCCCACAGAATCCATCATATCTGCAGTAGAATCCAGCCTAACTAAATTAAATACAGATGAAGCTGATAAAATAAGACACCAAGTTACCAACATCCTATGCACAAGCAAACCACCAAAAAGCAACTTACAACAAAATGAAATTAAAGCGCTACAAACCCTGAAAAGAGACAGCAGCATAATCATCCTCCCAGCAGATAAAGGGAATGCCACTGTAGTAATGGACAGAAAAGACTACAAAACAAAATTGACAGACCTACTTCAAGACTCCACATACAAACCCATAAACACAGACCCAACCACATATCTGGAAAAATTAACCAAGAAGAAAATTATAACCAGCCACATAAGCAAAAAGATCCAACACACGATCATACCCAGAGAGAAATCTTCCAGATGCCCCAAACTATACGTCCTCCCAAAAATACACAAAGAAGGCATACCCTCAGACCCATAGTCAGCTCCAGAGGAGCACCACTACAAAACCTAGCTAAACACCTAGCAAAAGAGCTACAGCCCCATGCTGAAACAGCAGCTTCTCATGTAAAAACTCATACCACTTCTTGGAAATGATCAAAGATCTACACGTGGAGCAAGAAGATCTGCTTGTAAGTTTTGACGTGGTTTCACTATTCACTCAAGTCCCGATAAAAGAGACCCTTGAAATCATCAAAAATAAATACCAACCAGCTAAACACCTCATGGAACTAACAGAACACTGCTTAACCAACACATATTTCATATACAAAGGACAAAGATACAAACAAATAGAAGGAGCCCCATGGGATCACCACTGTCACCTGTCATTGCAAACCTGTTCATGGAAGAATTAATCCAGAGCCCTGGCCAATGCCATCCTCAAACCCAAACTATGGTTAAGATACATCGATGACACATTCGTGATTTGGCCCCATGGACAAGAAAACCTAAACAATTTCCTAACACACCTAAACAGCGCACACCCCAAAATCAAGTTCACCATGGAAACAGAAACAAACAAACAACTACCATTCCTAGATGTACTAATCTACAAAAAACAGATGGCACACTAGGACACACCATATACCAGAAGAAAACACACACCAACCGCTACCTCAACGCCCAATCCCACCACCACCCAGCACAGATAAACTCCGTGGCTAAAACACTAATTACTAGAACCAAACGCCTGGCAGACAAGACACACATTAAGACTGAACTATGCACCCTGACTAAAATATTGACAGCCAACGGCTTCCACAAAAGCAAAATCACCAACTTGATCCACAAAAACACACTGAGACATAATAGAGACCCAGAAGATGAACAGACCCATGGAACAGCTGTCCTGCCCTACATAAGAGGCACTACAGACAAAATTAGTAAGATACTATACAGACACCACATCAAGACTGCCTTCAAAACAGACAGAAAAATAGCAGCCATCCTCAGAAACCCCAAAGACAAAATTGACCTGGAAAACCAAGGCATATACGAAGTCCCCTGTGCATCATGCCCGGCCACATACATTGGACAGACCAATAGAAGAATAAGCACCCACCTGGATGAACACAAAAATGCAGTCAAAAAGCTGGAACACACTTCCTCACTAGTCCAACACATGGAAGCCACAGGTCATAGCATCAACTTCAATGGCACCAAAACCTTAGCCACCATAGAAAATTCCAGCCACAGAATCATCAGAGAAGCCATAGAGATTGAAAAAAGACCAGAAAGCATGAACAGAAGAGATGATTCCACCAGGCTGTCAATCATTTGAAGCCTGCACTCACAAACAAAAAATCTCCACACCACAAGCCAGGCAAACACCTGGGCACAAACAGATCCCCTGATACCTCCAGCTCAAACACATCCCAACCAGGCACCCAGATGAAACCCAGCTTCCTAATTAATGATAGCCGCCCATTTACCCGAAGCCAAGCTGCACTAAAGACCTCCAATAAAGTAACACAATGCTGCCAGCCAATCAAGATACAAAAAGAGCCAAAAACAGACAGAAGATATTAGAGACACCAATCAAGCAGAACACAGCAAACTCTGAGACCAATAAACACAGACCAAGACTCCCAACCAATCAGGATGAAGAAAAAACCATTCTGGCACAGCAATAGGCTGCCCCAAATTTAAATCTGAAACCACTGTAAAAGTCTGACTCACAGACGGACACAATACAGAAGCCTGATAATGGCAGATGGGATTCTGCTGAAACGTTGCTACAACTTTAAAAGCACAACTATAATGACGTGGGAAAATACCGAACCAAGCCGAATACCATTGTAGTTGTGCTTTTAAAGTTGTAGCAACGCTTTCGGCAGAATCTCATCTGCCATCATCAGGCTTCTGTATTGTGTTCGTCTGTGAGTCAGACTTTACAGTTGTTTCAGTTTTAAATTTGGGGCTAGCCTACTGCTGTGCCAGAATGGTTTTTTCTTCATCCTGATTGGTTGGGAGTCTTGGTCTGTGTTTATTGGTCTCGGAGTTTGCTGTGTTCTGCTTGATTGGTGTTTCTAATATCTTCTGTCTGTTTTGTGGCTTTTTTGTGTGTCTTGATTGGCTGGCAACATTGTGTTCCTGTATTGGAGGCCTTTAGTGCAGCTTGGCTCCGGGTAAATGGACGGCTATCATTAGTTAGGAAGCAAGGTTTCATCTGGGTGCCTGGTTGGGGTGTGTTTGAGCTGGAGGTATCAGGGGGATCTGTTTGTGCCCAGGTGTTTGCCTGGCTTGTGGTGTGGAGATTTTTTTGTTTGTGAGTGCAGGCTTCCAAATGATTGACAGTCTGGTGGAATCATCTCTTCTATTCATGCTTTCAGGTCTTTCAATTTCTATGGCTTCTCTGATAATTCTGTGGCTGGGGTTTTCTATAGTGGCTAGGGTTTTGGTGAAGTTGATGCTATGACCTGTGGCTATAACCTGTGGCTTTCATGTGTTGGACTAGTGAGGAAGTGTGTTCCAGCTTTTTTACTGCATTTTTGTGTTCATCTAGGCGGGTACTTATTCTTCTATTGGTCTGTCCAATGTATGTGGCCGGGCATGATGCACAGGGGACTTCATATATGCCTTGGTTTTCCAGGTCAATTTTATCTTTGGGTTTCTAAGGATGGCTGCTATTTTTCTGTCTGTTTTGGAGGCAGTCTTGATGTGATGCCTGTGTAGTATCTTACTAATATTGTCTCTAGTACCTCTTATATAGGGCAGGACAGCTGTTCCATAGGTCTGTTCATCTTCTAGGTCTCCATTATATCTCAGTGTGTTTTTGTGGATGATGCCGATGATTTTGCTTTTGTGGAAGCTGTTGGCTGTCAGTACTTTAGTCAGGGTGCATAGTTCAGTCTTTATGTATGTCTTGTCTGCCAGGCGTTTGGTTCTAGCAATTAGTGTTTTGGCCATGGAGTTTATCTGTGCTGGGTGGTGGTGGGATTGGGCGTTGAGGTAGCGGTTGGTGTGTGTTTTCTTCTGGTATATGGTGTGTCCTAGTGTGCCATCTTTTATTTTGTAGATTAGTACATCTAGGAATGGTAGTTGTTTGTTTGTTTCCGTTGGTGAACTTGATTTTGGGGTGTATGCTGTTTAGGTGTGTTAGGAAATTGTTTAGGTTTTCTTTTCCATGGGGCCAAATCACAAATGTGTCATCGATGTATCTTAACCATAGTTTGGGTTTGTGGATGGCATTGGCCAGGGCTCTGGATTCGAATTCTTCCATGAACAGGTTTGCAATAACGGGTGACAGTGGTGATCCCATAGGGGTTCCTTCAATTTGTTTGTATCTTTGTCCTTTGTATATGAAATGTGTTTTGGTTAAGCAGTGTTCTGTTAGTTCCACTAGTCCAACACATGGAAGCCACAGGTCATAGCATTAACTTCAATGGCACCAAAACCCTAGCCACTATAGAAAACCCCAGCCACAGAATCATCAGAGAAGCCATAGAGATTGAAAAAAGACCAGAAAGCATGAATAGAAGAGATGATTCCACCAGACTGTCAATCATTTGGAAGCCTGCACTCACAAACAAAAAAATCTCCACACCACAAGCCAGGCAAACATCTGGGCACAAACAGATCCCCCCTGATACCTCCAGCTCAAACACACCCCTACCAGGCACCCAGATGAAACCTTGCTTCCTAACTAATGATAGCCATCCATTTACCCGGAGCCAAGCTGCACTAAAGGCCTCCAATAAAGTAACTAATGTTGCCAGCCAATCAAGATACAAAAAGAGCCAAAAAACAGACAGAAGATATTAGAAACACCAATCAAGCAGAACACAGCAAACTCCAAGACCAATAAACACAGACCAAGACTCCCAACCAATCAGGATGAAGAAAAAAACCATTCTGGCACAGCAATAGGCTGCCCCAAAGTTAAATCTGAAACCACTGTAAAAGTCTGACTCACAGATGAACACTATACAGAAGCCTGATGAAGGCAGATGAGATTCTGCCAAAACATATGGTGTATGGCAAATACATGGACTTATAGTGCTTCAAACATCCAGTCCACCCAGCCATTCAAGGACAGGGTGGTCTATGTTGAAAAAATCAGACATTGGGCCAGTGTAAGCTCTTGATGGACATTCGGACACAATGTGATGGTTATTTTGTCAAGGAGCACCACAGTCACATTGAGGGGTAGAGATATGACCCCACTTAAAAAAGGACTCCTGGCAGACATCATGTTGGGCATGGATCCTGTTCAAAATTGACCAATGCTGGTGAGGAAGGTCAAAGTTTATTTGGTATTGGTATGCAGGCAATAAGTGATTGACTCCTATAAGGACAAATTGAAAAAACAATTACTACCAACCTGCCTTCAATCGAGGACCTGTATACTGCATGAGTCAAAAAGAGGGCTGTGAGAACCTTTACAGTCCCACTTGTGACTGTATGACTGTAACTTTCTAAACTATCTAAAAAGTTTGAGCATGGATGTGTAGATACATTTTGATTTAGACTGACTATGTATATTGCTAAGTTTAACCAATATTGGAATTCAGTAAATTTCTTCATCATCTCTTGTACATACAGGCATAAAATATATCAACTTGTTTATTCATAGCTGGAATTCACTACTACTGTATCCCCCCAAACACAGCTATACAGTTAATGAGCTCCAGCCAAAGAGAACTCACTATCTCTAAAGCCAGAGAAAGATTTTTACTTTTATACAGCTTTTCCTGATGTACATCTGAAATCTATCTCCTCAAGTTGACTTCAAATGCAAGCTGAACAATAGAGAAGATAGAGAGGAACAGAAATGCAGACTTCTTTTGATACTTTATTGATGCACCCTGAGGTTACATTTGCTTTTTCCCCCTGCTGCATCACACTGTTCATCTAGTTCTTTTTTGCCTGCACAATATGTTGCACCACCTGATTCTCATACAAATTCCTTATACAAATGATGCAACCCAGTTTGGTGTGGTGATTTAGGTATCAGGCTGGACAGTGGGAATTTTAGTCCCACCCTGAGCACAAAGCAGTTATTCTCTCTCAGCCCAAATAAGCAAGCAATGGCAAGATAATTCTGAAGAATCTTGCCAAGAAAACTGCAAGGACTAGCCCAGGCAGTTGTTACACATGTGCTCCCAGGTTCAATTTACGGTTACTCACTCACACAATCACAGCCCTGGAAAATTGCCACACTCAAATCACTTTCAACTGAACACTGAGGCACAGTTTTTCAGAACACACAAATTTAAAGTCATGGCAAACTTTATTAGTTACAATGTATATCTATTTGTTCTTTCACACAAACACATACACATCCACACTTACCCACATACTCAACTAGGCTGGCAGGCACTAGTCAGAAGGACAGAAGCTGCCAAGTCTGGGTCCAAAGACAACTCAAAGAGTGGGTGGGTTCCAGGACCTCTTTTATCCCACAAAGTCCCTGCTTTGTTCTGGTGAGACTTGGGGAGGGGCTCCCCGTTTGTTCTGGCCCAACTTCTTTTGTCTGTTTCAGGTGACATTTTTTCCATTGTTTCCTTAACAACTTGGTTCTTTTTTACCTTTCCCTGAGGAAGCTTTTCCTGGCTTTTGTCCACACTGCTTATGTTAAGTTGGGGCTGATTGAAGAGGCAGAACGCTCAGGGTAGTGACTACAACCCTTTATTAGTTGACCAGTACAATGAAGCAAAGTGACTGTCTGGCAGCTCCCTCTTTTAAAGGGAGCTTTCAGGCAGCCCAACCAATGAGGTTCATCCAATTTCCTGCCAGCACGGCGGAACAATGATTTTAAACCATTATTTTCCCACTGGAAAGGTGGACTAGAGAGAAATCTTCATCCCTTGGTTTCCCTCATTAGCATATTCAACATCCCTCCCCTCTAGGAAAGAGCATTACCCAATCAGCAATGTTTAACTGACATAGTCATGCAGGTAGGTGGGGTGATGGTAGGCTCTACTTGACCTGCGCAATTCAGTTGGAGCAGCGGCGGCAGCCTGAACAGTCAGTTCTGCTGCTGCTCTGGAGTCAACCAATGGAAATGCCTGGAAGTTTTCTTGGGGCATGGCTGGCTCTGCCGGAATTGGTTCCCTGAGAACTCTTCACTGGATTCTTGGTTCTTCAGGTATGTGTATGCGTTGCTGATTCGGATTTGAGCTAATTGTAGATGGAGTTTCAGTTTGTTGTTCGGAGTGTATAGGGATCTTAGTTGTTAGGGCCAGTTCCCCTTCTGGTTGTCTTAGGACAGAGTGTCTTACTTGGCCCTGGAGTTGGTCAAAATGCCTCTTCCATATCTTACCGTCTTCTAATTCCACCCAGTAAGAACGAGGGCCTGTAATTGTGATTATTTTGGCAGGGACCCAGGCAGTCCTCCCGGTATAGTTGTGGGCATACACTAAGTCCCCTATGTAAAATGACCAGTGCTGACTAGTCGAATCAGTGGGTCCCTCTGCATTGTAATTTGGATGTAGCCTGTCTACTTGTGACCTGAGTTAGTGGCCCATTAGCAATTCTGCTGGCTTCGATTTGTGGTGGCGCTAGGGGTTATGTGTTGAACTAGGAGGATCATCTTATCTTAATCCTAACTGGATACCATTGTCTAGGCTTATTCTTCTATTAGGCTCTCATGAGAGTCTTTATCAAATGCTTTGTTGAAGTTAAAATGCATTATGCACACCACTTTCCCATGATCAATTGTCACAATTACTTTATGTACTTTAAAAGAAGGTTAATATCGTATGGAATATTTTTGATAATCCCATTCCAGCTTCTACAAAGAAAAGCCTTCTTTCCTAAGCTATTGTTTAGCATAAATAATACATAACTTAAGCATGATTAATATCAGTATAGTTTTGTAATGATTTCAACATAGCATGTCACAAATGGATACTGTTTAAAATAAAAAATAAAAATGCCTGGAAACTTTGCTAAAGTGTTTACAGAAGGATGGTAAACTGATAATGAGGTGATAAAAGAGGAATTTGCATCAAATTTGCAGATGACATCAAACTAGGGGGAATTGCTAACACAAGATAGACTCAAGATTCAGAAGGATTTTGACAGACTTAAGCATTTGGCCCCTAGCCAAAAAACGCTGCAATTTAGTGGTGAGAAAAGTAAGGTCCTCACTTATGCAGGAAAAATCAAACACAGAGGTATAGAATAGGTGATACTTGGTTCAACAGCAGTTACTAAGAGGGGGATTTATATGTCCTAGTGGACATATCCTAGTGGACCACCATTTACTGTAAGTATGAACCAGTAGTGTGCTGCAGCTGCCAAAAAAGCCAATGCAGAGCTAGTTCCATTAACAAAGGGATAGCATTAAGGTGATGAGAAGTGATTCCAACTCCTCCTTAGATTTGAGGATAAGTGTAACTGATGTATCTCCTTGCGGAGTTCCTTTGAAAATGGATTCTATTAAATTAATTTTAATTTAATTTGCTCCTATTGCTTGGATTGTTTCATGTGTTTTAGTTGTATATTCTTCCAAAATAGTTCCTAGGGGGTTCAAGTTTTCCTGAGGTTCTCTCCACCCATTTCTGTGTAGCCATTATCCCAAGATATAATTAAGATTTAAAGATAAATAACATTAACTCTGTTTAATGTGATGATGTTAATGATACTATGGTCTTTGACTCTCTCATGTAGTGAAACAGCATCACTACAATATAGGCTGCAAATAAAGTTCAGATTTTGTGCCTCTTCATGTAATCAAGTGTCTCATTAGAGTCAGATAGCTTTGCCAATCAGATGCTCACAACAGACTCAAAGCATCATTTAAACAGTCTTTGATCTAAAACCAAAAAAGTTCAGCAGAATCAGCATAGAAGCAATAAAACCTTCTAGAACGGGGGTCCCCAACCCCCGGGGGCCTTGGGCTATTTGCATCCGGGCTGCACAAGCAGCAGCTGAGCGTAATCATGTGTGGAGCTCTACTTCCACAAGTGGAAGATGCTTGCACTTGTGCACACAGCTCCATTTGTGTGAGTGTGCCCACCACTTATGTGGCTCAGAACCATCCCCTCTCCTCTCCTCTCATCATCTTAAAATCACACAGCTTCACAAACGATGATGTTTCAACAAAAAGGAAAAAGCAAATTGCAGCCAAGCGGAGCCTCTGTTAAAGCAGAAGGTAAATATATAAAAATAACCCTCTAAGGAACAGAGGCTGATTCTTCCACAGTGAACTTGCTTCTTGGTTGTCCTGCCCCCCCAGTCACCCAATTACTGTCCTGCATTATTGTCCTGCCCCCAACTCACCCAATTACTTCTTCAAGAAGCTCTCTGAGAGCACCCAGCTATCTGGGGGATCAAAAGTGTTGATTTCCAGAGCTTCCCCTTCCCTCAGGAACTTTCTTGACACTTAGAAATCAGCTCTAAGTATAAAACTGTAGAGAATCGATATCAGACCGAAAATGGGGGTGGGGGGGTGGGGTGTTACTGTCAAGTTGACACTTTCACCAGAAGTCCATGTTTGCCATTGGTTTACTTATTTACATTTGAAAGATTTCAACTAGACAGAGTTATGAAATTGATTTGGTAAAAAATGAATTAGAACAGTGATGAACATATTATTGCTAAGGTTTATAAATTGTTATTGAAATTGAACTTGGGGAATGAGTATGTAAAGCATATGATTCAGTGGGCAAAGAACTTTGGTTATAATATGCGTGAGTAATGGGAGAATATGTGGACAAAAGGTCTAAAATTCATATTAAATTATCATTTATAAGATGATGTACCATTGGTATCAAACACTGGACAAATTGTCAAGAATATATAAAGGCATTTCAAATGAATATTGGAAATGTAAATGTAAAGAAGGAACTTTTTTTATCATTTATGGTAGACAAATGACAAAGCAAAGAAATATTGGAGTAGGATACACACCTTAATACAGAAATTCTTAAAGTAAATATAAAGATAAAGCTAGAGACTTTTCTTTTAGGTTTAATAGCTAAAAAACTTGGAAAAAATGGATCTTTGATGTCATACATTGTTGACAGCAGCAAGAATACAAAAATAGAAGGATACTTTGATTCCCACAATGGATGAATGGCTGCAAAAGTTGATGGAGTTAGCAGAGATGGCTAAATTTACCACTTTGGTTAAAGAAAAGAATACAATTAGTTTTGCTTCTAGGTAGAAACCACTTTTGGACTTTATGCTTGAGGCAGAAAAAAATGAAACTTTGATTTTGGGTTTTGCTGATTAGATACTGTAAGCCTGTTGTTACAGAAATGGCTAGTATATATTATCATATAAAAATAAAAAGTTTAGGTTTTATGTTAATATCTTATTCTACTACACCAAAATGAGTCAGACGTCAGTCCTTTTCTTTTTCTTTTCCCTTACACTTTTCTCTCTTTCTATTTTCCTCCCTTATTTTCCCATTATTTTCACTTTTCTTTGTACTTCTGTAACTTATATTCTGATACATGTATTTTTTTTAAAAAAGATCATGAAAAATTATGATACTCTATACCACCATAGTGAGGCCACATTTGGAATATTGTGTTCAATTCTGATCAGCATGATGCAAACAACATGTTGAAACCCTAGAAAGAGTGCAGAAAAGAGCAACAAAGAGAGATAAGGAACCTGGAGACTAAATTGTATGATGAACGGTTTAGGGAGATAGATATATTTAGCTTATCAAAGAGAAGGATTAGGATGACGATAGCTATCTTCCAGTGTTTGAGAGGCTGTCAAAGAGGTCCACTTATTTTCCACTGCACCAGTGGGTAGGACAAGAACCAATGGGTAGAAATTCATTAGAGACATCCAGCCTGAAACTAAGGAGAAATTTCCTGACAGTGAGAATAATTAATGAGTAGAATAGTTTGCTTCCTGGGGCTGTGGATGCTCCATTGCTAAAGGTTTTCAATACACTGATCAACTGGTGTATTGCATGGTAACTGTGTGGTTGGTATAAGGTCTCCTGCCCTGAGCAGGTCATCAGACTCGAAGATCTCTGAGATCCCTTCAATGATTCTATGTCCTGTGTTCTATGATAACATCAGATTTCAACCAACAGCAAGGAATTCAGAGCCTGCTGTAATCAAACAGAAATTTGGATAAGGAACATTTTTAAAGCCACTGTACCCTTTCATGTCCCCACATTGAACAGGAACCAGCCGACATCTGAGGGAGGCTTTACTATATTTTCTTATGAGAAAGATATGGTTACCTCACATTTATCCTCATTTTAATTCAAAGACTTTTCCCGTAGGAATGTTCCTTATAAAAAGAAAAAGTAGAAAAATTTAAAAAATATGCCCTGAACTATGTGCTTTATATTCTGTGCATAATAGATGTTGACATGATTGATTGATATGCAGTTCTGTAATTAGGGTGCAATAAGTAGGGCTGTTTGTAAATTGCCTGGCTTCTTTTTTGAGCTCCCTCCCTCCCACATAAATTTAGCTGCAGACCAATTACTGCTCACTTGCACTACTAGTGAGTCTTATTAGCTTCAGACAAGATAAATGAGGACTTTGAATGTTCCTTGACCAGGGCAGGAAAAAATGAATAAACTACCTGGGAAAATCAGTGGGAAAGAACTCTGACAACCAAAACAAAGAATACTCAGAACCTGATGGAGCTGGATTGCTTCCATTTAAGCCATTTGCTGTAAATGAAAAATATGAGTTTTCATTTTAGTTGTGCAAGCCAGTCAGTTAACAAAAGTAAAAAAAAACAAAAACAATGAAAACAAAGAGGACAAAACCAGACAAGACAGTATTGAAATATAAGCAAACTTGAAACTGTGTTTGCAAGCACCAGAGCAAATAAATTTCTTCCTACAAAAAGCTGCAAATCTTGCATATTTGCTAAACATTAGTAGAATACGGAAGAAAAATGAATTTATAAATGATTTAGCCAATACATTTTGTTCTGCAAGACAGGTGAAAGAAAGATGTGATTCTGTTACCCAGAATCACACAGAAATAGACCAGAATTGATATTCAGTCATATTTGTTACATATGGATAAAGGCATGAATGGGGGAGGGGGGGGACACTTTGTTTTCTCAGAATAGCAGGTGGTATCAGCTGTATTCACTATTGAGTTAAAGCTGTTCTCACTGGAAAATTGATATTTGTCACAGCAATGAGAACTTTTAATTAAGGGGAAGCACCTTATTACTCACCAGGGCACTAATAGCTAATTGAATTGCACAATCGTAAACAGATTTCTTTATTACCTCTTCTGCTGTGAAGGAGAGTTGAGCATGGAAAATCATATGCTTATTGCCAACGGGCAGATCTAGTCCATGCACTAAGTGACAGATTAGCCAGCATCAGTTGTATAAAGTATGTGGTGGTTATTCTAGAGGAGGTGAGCACCACTGCTTGAGGCACCAAATATTTCATTCACTGCAGAAACTGTAACTGTTTAATAGTTTGGCCTCAGAGCCAGGTTCCAGGTAGCAGGACAAAGCCCCTCAGCCTGAGGAGCAGAGGTGGTATTCAGAAGGTTCTGACCAGTTCTGGAGAACCAACAAATACCACCTCTGACTGGCCTCGCCCCCCCATCTATTCTCTGCCTCCTGAGTCCCCGCTGATTGGCTGGGTCTTCTTTTGTTGCCCTCCACAGGAGAACAGAGCTGGAAAGAAGGTTAATGGGGTGGGGAGGGAATGGGGATTTTATAGTATCCTTCCCCTGCCATGCCCACCAAGCCACGCCCACAGAACCGGTAGTAAAAATTTTTGAATCCCACCACTGCTGAGAAGCTTATAGCCTGGCAAAGTACTCACCTCATGGGCAAGTGTCAAGATGCTGCCTATACAAGCAAGCTCAGTATCTCTAGTCTGCACATTAAGTGGAGGGAGAGGATATAAAAAACTCAGAGTCTGTCTTCCATTGCTGAAAACAATTTGAGTATCTGGCTTTGTATATTCTTGGTCTTGACTCCTACTTCCTTTTGATGTGCTTCTGACCAAGTCTCTGGCCTGTCCCCTGGTTCTTTTCAAGCTATTGTGTGATGTTGGATCAGTATCTAACTGATTTAGCTGATCTAGAAAAAGATCCCATTAGCATTTGGGTGGAAGACCACCAGGGAAACCAAGAACAATAGGCTAGAATGTGAAGTTTAACACATTTGAGAAGAAAGCAGTGGCAAAGCATTCTGTATTATTGTTATGTCTGGGTAGTCACCATGAAGTTGTGCTTGACTTGAAGGATATTTTCCTATTGAATTACTCTAGTTTATTTTAAACCACTTTATGTTTTCTTCATTCCCACTTTCCAGTTTTGAACAATTTTCTGTTGTATAATTCTCAGTGTTTGAGATGAAAAAAATACATGCTGGGCTTGCAAATATTTTCCATTATTTTATATAGCAAGCTCAAGATTACTGCATACCCTGTAGAATTCTTGGTGTATAAAGCTGACAAAGCATTTCATATAGCAGTTTCATCAGGTCTACCCTTTTCGAAAAAGGATATAGGCTGATCAACATATTATTCTTTTTATCCTCAAAGGAATGCCATGCATTATCAAGGATTGGGCAGTCAAATCAGAGGAAGGATAAATTCCTATAGTTTTTAAAAGAATTTTCTGAATTGACTGCTATCTTTATACAGAGTTAGTGGGCTAATTCTGCCCATTGCCAGCAGTTCAATTCTCACTGGCTCAAGGTTGACTCAGCCTTCCATCCTTCTGAAGTCAGTTAAATGAGGACCCAAATACTTTCAGCAGGTAACCAACATCAAATTAGACTATTGAAGAGACAAACAAAATTGGAATAAGATGTGTCCGGCATTATTTTGTTCTTTGACTGACTTGAAATGTATTGTTGCTGGTTTGAGCAAGGGGTCCAAGAAAGAGGAGAGGTTATGATGTTAAAAAATAGTTTTAATAGAAAAATATTCCCATAGCTTAAGAAAACTATAAATTCAAAATCATTATCTATTAATGGAAGACTAAAAAGTAAACATTTCCCTGTCCAGTCATGTCCGACTCTAAGGTGCAGTGCTCATCTCAAGGACCAGCGTTGTCTGAAGACATTTTCCATGGTCTTATGGCCAGCATGGCTATACACCAAAGGTGTACAGAATGTTGCTTCCTTCCCATTGAAGTGGAATTAATCTACTTGTAGTTGCACCTTTTGAACTGCTGGGTGGGCAAGAGCTGTGGCTCACCCTGTTGCACAGCTCTCGGGTCTTAAATCTGGGCTGTCAGCTTTCTAGCTGACAAGTTCAATGTCTTTAACTGCTGAGCCATTACATCTCCTAATGGAAGACGTTAAAGAAAAAAAAACTATTTGATTCTATTGTATATGCATAAACCATCTGCAGCTGAAATTTATGCATTTTCATTCTGATTTTTATTTGCATATGGATTATCCTATTTGATTTAGGATAGAGGACATATTTGAATCTGCTGCTGGCTTTATTTTTTGTTTTAGAAGAAATGTGGCACAGATATTGGTTCAATAAATTAAAAAATATATAATGGGGCCCTGATGGCTGCCTAGCTATTAACATTTGAGCCTCTCTCGTTCAGCTGCAGCTAGTTCTCCCTTTCCTTACTCTGAGACCTCTTCTTTTTGGACATTCTCCTCATGTTCTGATTAAATGAAACGATTTGAGAAGGTTTCTGATCTTGGGCTAATTTAAAATATATTCAGCCCTACTGCTAATCGATGCTAAGGTACTGGATGCAGTTTTTCTCCCACCTAACTTTTTAAAAAAAGCAAGAGAAACCTTTTTTTCCATAAGGTATGCAGCTGTAGTCTAGAGATGTACTTATGAATGGAGGACATTTTGCTTCTGCTTCTTACTACAATGCTTGAAATAAAAGAGGGATCACTGAAAAACCTCTCACTTTAATACATGAAAAATATCTCAATAAGTTTATGTTTCAATCTTTTTTAGCATACAGGCAACAGTTGATAAAAGAAGTGTATTTAAATTCACATATCATAAATGTAAATAAATGTTGCTTGTTCTTGGGTATGATAAGCTTAGGCAGAAAGCTGCAACAATCTGTTAAGGAATATATGTAGGGCTTACTCCTTCCCACAGCAATCTAACAAAGTTTGGTATTAAATATTTGTTTATTTATCAATCAAATTTAAATAGCCATGGTGGTACAGTGGTTAGAATGCAATATTGCAGACTGACTCTGCCCGGAGTTAGATCCTGACCAGCTCAAGGATGACTCAGCCTTCCATCCTTCCGAGGTTGGTAAAATGAGAAGCCAGACTGTTAGGGCAACATGTTAATGATGCTAATTCTGTATAGACTGCTTAGAGAGGACTGTAAAGCACTGTGAAGTGGTATATAAATGCTACTGCTAATGTTATTTTAGTATATGACTGGGCAGCTCACAACATAGAAACAATATAAAAATAGTAACAGGGATCTTTTCAATCTTCTATTCCAGTCATCACTGAAAACTTTTTGAAAAGCATGTGCCTTCAGTGAAGTGTTCCCTAGGAAAATAAGTTAAGAAGATAAATAAGATTATATTTGCCCTTCTATCTTATTGCTATTTTGTCCTGTTTCTGCAAAACTAAAGGACTGAGATTTTCCTGAAAAGGTGACTTGAATACTTCCTGAAGGTAGCCCTTCCATTATTGACAGTGGGCAAATTTGGGAAGATCAATGTATCTTTATGCCAGGCAGGAATCTGTAGATCAAATTTGTAGCAAGTCATGTCTGTGAGGGCTGATGTCGCGTACATATGGTGTACTCTCCATAGGGCTCTATGGAGGTTTGTCGAATTCCTTCTGCCAGAGGGTCTCGATGCACCTAAGCCACCCTGGAGGGGTGATGAAGAAGAGAGGACACTCCATAGATCACAAGGAGATTGCGAACTCCTTGTTTGATGTGGAGGAAAGCTCAAATCCGACAGGAAGAAAAGACGGCCATTGCTTGACTGACTGAAGCTGTGACAGTCCAACTGAAGAAGAATGAGTGAAGATTGAGGAGGAACAGTGTGGCGACTGGGTGAGAATTTTCTTTTTTCTTTTTTTAAACAAGTTTTATTAATTTTCAAAACACAAAAATCATCATTATCCATTACATGTTTAAACCTTTTTCCATTATAAATTTAACAAGTCAGATAAACTATAATTCTGTTTTAAACCATTTCCATATAAACATACAAAAACCTCTTGTCCAATTTCTCTTTACTTCTCTTTACTCTTATTCAATTTCATTATTATTATTTCATCTATTTCTTTCTGACTTAGTTACCATTATTCTCATTCTATATTTCTGCAAGGTTTTATTAATTCTCCCCCAAAAAAACATATACACACAACACATAAAACATAAAAAAATCTTTTTGGAAAGTAACTTGGACCCAGGTATCTCTCTCTTCATGGACTTCAATTATATTCATGCTCATCTTACATATCATTACTTATTTTATTTACCATTCTAAGCTTTCTATATTAACTTCTCCACATATTTCACTCTTCTTAATTCTATCTTAATTAATCATCTTAATTTGAGTCATTATATTTGTATCTTTTGTCCATTCTTTATTGTCCCTTTGTCTCGTTCCTTATAAAAAAAAAGAAGTTTCTCCTGAAATCACTAATCAGAGTATGATGCCTTTCTATCTCCCCCTAAATTAATCAAATTAACCTTTAAAATAACGCCCAATACCCAATCCGATTTTGCTTGGTACATTCTATCTAAATAGTACATCCAGAGTAATTAAATACATAGTTAAACAATAAATCTAAATATTAAAAACAAATACTATAATAGAAATTTTATAATAACATCAATACCATAATCTTATTAAACTCTTTAATTAAAACTCAATATTCTAAACCTCCCATCATATTCTTAAATTTTAAAACCAATCATTATTAAACATTTCAACATTTTAATCTCTTATCAACTCTTAAACCATTTAAGTTTTCTATTTCTAATACCATACTACAATATCATCTTATGTACCTTGCAAAATCTTTTTGAAGAAATTATACTTTATCCTTTATCCCTAAAAAAGATTCCTTTTTTCCCATTTAATTTCAAAACTTTGTAGCTTTTCTCCACCTTTTCCCTTTCTTTCTTCTCCCAACAACCCTTTCTACCCCCCCTTCTTCTAGCCTCTGCCTTACTGGCTTCCCTTCTCTGTCGTGTTCCTTTTCCCTTTTGTTTACTATCATTATATTGATTTTGCACCTTATTTTTCCCTTTCTTAAGTGTTTTTTTAAATCTTAAGTCCTTTATTTCTCTTCCTTTCCCTCTTCCTTCTTTCTTGGTCGAGTTCTTCTTCTTCTTCTTCTTCTTCTGCTGTCTTCTTCTTCTTCTGCTGTCTCTCTTCTTCTGCTGTCTCTCTTCTTCTTCTTCTGCTGTCTTCATCTGTTGTAATGTTTGTTGATAGTTAATAAGCGCCATTTCTAAAAAAGGAAGGCTTCTTTCAAACCAGATTTACCATTTTTTTGCTTGTTCATAATCTTTTCTCAGTTCCTCAATAGAAAGAGCCATTATAAATCTTTTCTTTTCCCCTTCTTTCTTCTTACAACAACCAGAATATTCCAAAGAAAAAAAAAACAGTCCCAAAGTTATCAATCAGTCCAAACCAAGGCAGAGTTCTCACTTTCTCCTCCTGGGGTAGTATCAATCAAAGAAAAAGAAAGTCCAAATCTATTTCTTAAAATCTTATTGCAATATATTTTAGTCTTCAAATCCTTAAGGCATCTCCTCCAACAAAGTCTTAGCATACAAATATTTTTTTTTCCTCTCTCTTCCCACTCATCGCTTAAAGCCAGTTTTCACCTAAAAGAAATAGGTTTCTTAATATCCACTTATTTATTCCGTAGGAAAAGAGGGTAAGCTTTCCTTTCAGCACCACCAAACTGCCACTTTTTCCTCTTCTAGAAAGTATCATTCAGAAAACCATACTTTTCAGGAATTTTGTTAAATATGTCTTAGAGTCCTAGGAACCAAGAAAAACTTTCTCCTTTGAAAAACTTTCTCCACTTCCTCCTGCGCATTCTTACCCGGCTGCCAGCTTCTTTGTGGCGGCCATTACGGACCGCCGCTGCACCGTCTTGGGAAAAGGGGTTCTGCCGGCCGGGAGGGGGTCTGCAACAAACCCCAAACCCCTCTCCGGATCCCCCTACCTTCAGCTGCCCCTGCAGGGCTAGCTCCGCACCCGTCCGGATCAGAGCCCCAAAAACGGCTAGCGCAGCAGGATCGCGCAGCCGCGAATCCCTGCCGCTCGCTAACCGACAAACCGGAAGTCCCTGGGTGAGAATTTTCTAACTTCTGTTGAGGAATTTGTCCCTTTTAAAACTGGCCTAAGTGACAGTGGGACTGTAAAAGAAGGAAGTAGATTTGTTTATTTGCCATCCCCCAAGAATAGCAACGAACAAGCACAAAGCTGAAATAGATCCAGACAAGAAATTTGAACTATTTGAGATACTTGAGAGAAATAAGTGCTAAAAGAAGAAAATTGGACTGGTTATTCTAAGGAAATCATTACTTGGACTATTACTGAACGAAAACTTTCTTTTGGAATATAAATTTGGGCTCTGGAACCCCTAAAAAGGAAAAGATTCAGCTTAAGTTAAAGGAAGTTAAAGGAGAGGAGCAGAAGAGAAATAGTGCAACAGTGACACCTGCTGGCCAGGAAAAAAACAATATAGTGAAAGTGAAGAAAAGAAAGTGAGAGTAACATTTGACCTTGGGCAGTTTATTGAAAGAACAGTGTTATAAGACATAGATAAATTGCCTGCACCTGAGACTGTTTATAGAGAAAATTGCAGAGAAAGAGAGTGGAAACAGTTTAAATTTTAAGCATTGCAACTCTCTATTTGGATATGGATTTTATAAACTGAGTAACTGAAACTGGAAAATAACAGAAATTGTTTATAACGCAAGTGAAGACTTTTATCCTTCTCCTCTCCTTTTTGGCGATTTATAATTTGTTTGATACAAACTGGGGTTTGGTGGGCCTTTGTGGATTATAATATATTAAAAAAGAAAATCTTTTTGAAGAGAATTTAGGACTATAGATATTTTGGCCTTGTGAAATACAACAGCTAAAAGAGTGAAGTGATTCGAGGTCTGAAAAGAAGAACTGGGAATAAGAAAGGAAATTGTTGGACTGCTTCAGGTGTATTCTTTAAGTTGGGCATTATGGAGTATTGTGTTGTTTGAGTTATTACTGATTGCTTGAATATTGATTGGCTGCCTTTGTCAAATAATTACTTAAAATATTCAATTACCTAAATTTATTAAAATGACAAACAATATAAATTTAAGTAAAACAGAGGGAAAAAAAATACTTCATCTGCACCATAAGCAGCAGCAGCATCGAACCCTGCAAGTCAACACTCTATTGATATTATGTTGCAGAACAAGAAATTCAATAATTTTCAATCAGAGATGAAAACCATGTTTCCACTGTTACAAAAAGTCATGGCTAAGAACCATGATGATCTGGCAGATAGGCTGCAAAAGATAGAATGAAGGATGGAGGATAAAAAAGACAACATCCAGCAAATAATTATTAAAAATGAACAACGGATTCAGAAAATGGAAGAGAAGACAGAGCAAACAGATAAGAAAGTAGAAGACATAGATTACAGATTGACCAAGGTAGATAAGGAGCTTGAGTAGTCTATAATTATGCTGGAAATGGATAAAGCTGAATACTTCCTGAGATTTCAGAATATTGAGGAGGAAAAAGGGGAAGATCTCACTGAAAAAAATGGCAGAATTGTTGGCAGATGTGTTGGAAAAGAGCAAGCAGGAAGTCCTCTCTGGAATTGATGAAATGTTTAGAATATATACAAGTTATGTGAGAAGGAATAAACTTCCTAGACAGGTATATGTGAGATTTACAAAGAAGGCAATAAGAATGAAAATACTTCAAAGAGCAAGAGATGCACCACTGAAATACAAAGGGAGACAAATAGCAGTTCTGAAACAAATACCAAGAAGAATAAGAGATACAAGGAAACAGTATCAATTTTTGACAAGACAACTAATAAAACACCATATAAACTTCAGATGGCTAATACCAGAGGGAATATTGATGACCGATGGAAAAAAGATATAGATTAAACAAAATAGACAAAGCAGAACAATTTTATTATTGGTACTTTGCAGTATATGAGGAAGAAGAGAAAAAATAGATGGCAAAAACAAGAGGAAGTGAGAGCAGAGGGAAGCACACAACAAGAAGAAAGTGAAGCAGAGCCAAAAGACAGAAGGGAACGAGAAGGAGCAAGACAGAAAGAACAGAGAGAAATAAGATCAATTAGAACCACAAAACCTATCTACAAGTAAATAATGGAAGAAGAAACAAAACTATTATCAATTAAAGGAAAATGATTTTTAATAAATTAGAAAAATTGAAATTAGGTTTAATTTGTCTCCAATAGGATCATATTAAAAAACAATATAGAAAACTATTAGAGTACCCCAGAATTGGGAAACTATATTTTTATTAGCGCAGCAAAAGAAAAGGGGTGGTGGTGGTCTTATACATTAAAGAAACAATAAAGGCTAGTCAAATCTTTGCAGATGAAGATGGCAGAATATTGATAGTGGGGGTAATAATGAACCAAAAACAGATACTATTAATAGCAATATATGCATGTAATAATAAACAAGATGAGTTTTATGGGAAACTTCATAAGAAAATTATAGAACTGGAATATGAAAATATTTGTATGGTAGGGGATTTTAATGCAAATGTAGATACAGAACTTGATTATAAGAGTAGTAAAACGGGCAAAAAGGTTAGGAAAACACTCCCTAAATCCTTCTTTAAAATGACCGAAGAAATAGGAATTCAAGATGTATGGAGAGAAGTGCATCCCAAGAAAAATCAGTATTCATTCTATTCAAATAGGCATAAATCCTACAGAGGAATTTTTGAGTCTGTCATCCACACTTCTATAACTGTCTGGTTTGGTTCTGCAACCCAAGAGGACAGACACAGACTTCAGAGGATAACTGGGACTGCAGAAAAAACAACCACCAACCTGCTTTCAATCGAGGACCTGTATAATGCACGAGTCAAAAAGAGGGCTGTGAAAATATTTACAGACCCCTCACATCCCGGACATAAACTGTTTCAACTCCTACCCTCAAAACGACGCTATAGAGCACTGCACACCAGAACAACTAGACACAAGGACAGTTTTTTCCCGAACGCCATCTCTCTGCTAAACAAATAATTCCCTCAACACTGTCCAACTATTTATAAAGTTTGCACTGCTAATTATTGTTAATCTTCTCATCGCTCCTTATCACCCATCCCCTCCCACTTGTGACTGTATGACTGTAACTTTGTCGCTTGTATCCTTACGATTTATATTGACTGTTTCCTAGTATGATTTGATTGCTTATTTGTACCCTATGACTATTATTAAGTGTTGTACCTTATAATTCTTGACTCTTGATGAATGTATATTTTCTTTTATATATACTGAGAGAATTTGCACCAAGACAAATTCCTTGTGTGTCCAATCACACTTGGCCAATAAAGAATTCTATTCTATTCTATTCTATTTCTATTCTATTCTGTTCCTAGTCTAGAATAGATATGGCATGGATATCCTCAGAATTAAAAACATGTGTACAAGAGACAGAAATAGAACCTAATATATGGGCAGATCACAATCCGATAAAAGTTATATGGAAAGGGGAAAAAACTGAAAATTGAGTCGAATCAAATGATATTGCAAG
The DNA here is from genome assembly GCF_049901735.1 of Notechis scutatus. NCBI lineage: Eukaryota > Metazoa > Chordata > Lepidosauria > Squamata > Elapidae > Notechis > Notechis scutatus. The sequence continues at coordinate 164,733,982 of NC_142009.1, forward strand.
ATAAAGAATTTATACAAAATATGGAAAAAGAATTGGACTTTTTCATCAAAGAGAACAGGAAAGGAGAGATTTCACTGCAAATTGTATGGGATACTATTAAAGCGTATATTCGAGGATTAGTTATAACTTATATGGGGAAGAAAAACAAGAAGAAACAAAATAAGAAAATGCTAGAGGAAGAATACAAAAGATTAGAAACAGAATTACAGAAAGAACCACAAAAAAAGAAATTAAAAAATCAAATGGACTTAATAAAATACAAAATGAATTATTGAAAAAATACGATTTTACATGTACTAACTGCAGCTACAATTGTATATGCCAACAATGGAAGTGTGATGAGATCCCGACAGATGAGAATGTAATTAAGAAAATACTAGAATGTGCAGAGATGGATAGATTAACGTTTACTGTTAAGGACAAAGAAGAAACTAAATACTTCTTTACATGGGACTAATTTTACTGATGGCTAGACAATAAAAAAAGGAGTTAGGAAAAAAGGGACATAAAAAGGATAAATATTAAAATGGTCAAACAAAATATTATTGTTACTACACTATTAATGCTATTGTGATGAATGTTATTGTAAACACCTTGATTATGATTGCCTAAAAACAATTGGAATTTTTATATATTATATTAATAAAACAAATACAACTTTAAAAAAGGAAGAAATGTCTGTGAGAAGGTAGATTTATTGCATAATAATTTATATAGCCTGTATAATAAAGTGAAAAGGACTGAATTACATAATTTTTGTGCAAATATAAATTGAAAGTTGACTGCTGAATGTAAAACACAATGTACATAAAATATTCATGCAAATACAGTAGACAGAATTCTTAGCAAATTGTTCAGCATTGAGCCTGGAATAAGACAAGGATGGGTGATATCCTTTTGGATTGTTATGTGTTAACTTGTGATAACATTAAATGTTGGGAGTGTTACTACTCTGTACTTCTGTATTCAGATTATGTCACATGTTGGCTGAAGAGCTGAATGATTTGTAGTGATGTTAGATACTCAATGTTGAAAAGAGATCTATGAATCTGAAAATTAATGCATCAAAGACAGAAGTGGTGTTTAACAGGGAAAATGAAGAGAAAATAGCAAGATAAACACACATTGAGAAAAACTAGAGCATTTTATATTTTTTTATTTTTCTTACATGTATCCATGTATTCATAACTATGTTTTTACTTATACCTATTATCTTGTAAACAATTGACAAATAAAAATAAATAAAATAAAATAAATAAAATTTTTATAACCCTGTCCTCTTTATTGCTTTGCCTGCCTTCCAGATGAGCAGAGGAAGATCAGCTTTTGTTTTGCCGACAAACATACAGGCATGATTTCTCAGAGTCTCTCACTGCATTTGTAGAAGGTTTCAAGACAGAGGTTTGATTTTCCTTTGAGAGCTGGGAAATATCTGACTCTCCTTGTTATGCAAATTGAGTCTTTGAGATAGCAGGAAGATAAATTGAGCAGAGACGAAGGGTGGGTGGGTGGGTTACTGGTTTTCAACTCTGCAGTTAGAAAGTTCTCTTTGTTTCTAGCATGTGGGGGAATTCCAGCCCCTCCCACCATCTAGACAGCATGTAAAGAGTTCCGATGCTCACACACACACACACACACACACACACACACACACAGAGAGAGAGAGAGAGAGAGAGAGAGAGATGATGATGATGATGATGATGAGAAATTCAGGCTTAGATTAACATTGCATATTCACTCCTTGCTTCAATATTACTTTGCTTTATCACAAATCCAAATTAACTGTCTTTATACTGATGGGCTTCAGGACTTCAAATTAAATCATCTTTTTACTGTTCTGTATTCTGTACAGTGGTGGATTTGTCTTCTGTACAGAAGCAGATAGATAAACTCAACAAGACGTCCATAACAAAGTACATTTATTGGTTCATCAGGTGTTCTGTCTCGCCTTTCCTCTTTCCCAAAAGATGAAAGAGTACAAACTCACACAAACACTGGCAGGCAAGCTGGCTCGGACTTCACAGAGTTAATTCTTTGGAACTGATAATATTCTTGGCATTCCAACACGTCCTGCCTGCCAAGTCCGAACTGATAGTAAATAAAATTTTACTCACAGAAAATCACAAGGCAGTCCACAAAGAAAATCTGAAGTAAGATTAAACTTTGTCCCGTACAAAGTTTCAGGAGAAAACACACCCACTTTTATCCCCTGTGGGGTGTGGCTCAATGACTCAGTTCACTCTCTGATCCTCCCACGCCTCCTACGTTGCTGCTCACGTTTCTCCCTACGATGCTGCTTAGGATCGAGCCAACACTCTTCCTCTTTACTCCCTGTCAAGGGCTGCTCCGATGCCTTCCTCCTGATTAATCTCAGGCTGTTCCTCTCAGTTGTCTGATGGAACCTGAGGCATTATCAGGGAGGAAGGCATTGCCAGAGAGGAAGGTCCTGGGGAGGAAGGCATTGCCAGAGAGGAAGGTCCTGGGGAGGAAGGCATTCCCAGTTCTTCCTCCTCATCTTCCAGGTCCTCTTCCTCTGACAGCATAGGCTCGGGAATCGGGGCCACAACAATCAGGTATTCTCATAACTCACATTTGTGATGAAGTTCTTCTTTAATGACCAATCCTTTGTATATCTGTCTTGGAGGTAAAAAGATGATTTATCTCCTATCCTTTTTCTCCCATATTGTAATGATAGAAGTAGAACAGTTACCACGAGTCCGTGAGTTCAGCCAAGAGTGAGGAAAATTCCCCCAACCCATCGAGGGTCAATTTAGTGACCAATTAGGATTACAGATGTGGTCACATGGCATGGACTACATTTCCCAGGATACCTTAACTACATTTACCATGATGCATTCCCTTAAGGGAACAGCTCACAATTGCTACCTAACTATCCAATTCCCATACACTGGCTGGACAGCAAACAGGATGTAAACTTCAGACTTTTTGAAAAAAGTACTTTGAGATGACTTAGTCATGGAGAGAGAATGAATGAAGATCAAACTTTAAGAACAATCCATTAAGATAGAATAAGTCAAGCAATAGAGGAAGATTGCCAAAGTGTGACTGGAAATGATGAAATTCTGAAAGAGAGAGGTGAAAGTGTAAAGAACAAAAGGCAATGTATGAAGTGGTGTATGGATACAGTGTAAGGGGAGATGGGAAGGTAATAGAAAGCTATACCAAATGGTGTTGGTGCACACTAGTTGTATTTGTTTGTTTTTCTTGTGCTTTTACTTTCTTTGAATTACTGTTTTTTACTCCTTTTCTGCACTTTGCAAACTATTGCTACTTTGAAAGGAAGTAACATGATGACTATGTACATATATAGAAGTCTAGGTAATTACAGTCCCACATCACCATTTCAATTTTTTAAAAAGATCTTCATTAAAGTCACATTTTCTAGATTGGATGATAATAGTAGATATCCACAATTGTACTGTTTTTATTTGTTCTTCCATTTATTTTATGTATTTACTTAATTAATTAATTAATTAATTAGTATCCAACCTTTATTATTTTTATGAATAACTCAAGGCAGCGAACATATCTGATACACCTTCCTCTTCCTATTTTGCCACAACAGTCTTGGATAAGTCTTGGATAAGATGGCGGCTCTGGCATGAATCACCAAGACCTAGATGGATATGGAGGTGGAAAAGGTCCCCTCTGAAAAAAATACGCCCAGCTGGATTCTGAGTGTGCCCAGGCCATGGGAGGAGGAATGACTATGGTCGTTCAGAAGAACTTGAAGGTGTTCGAAGCAGTATGTCTCAGATAGCCAGGTGTGATACTCTATTTGTGAGACTGAGCCATAGACATCAACTGGGATTGCTGTTGCTTTAACAGCCTCATTGTTGGGTGGCAGCTTCCCTTGCTTATGCTGCTCCCTGTAGCTGGATCAATAGTAGAATTTCTCAAGGTTGGTGGGGAAGTTCAACTTGCCTTCCCTAGGAGATAGCCCAGGAGTTAACATTCTCATCAATTTGCTATCTATGTTTATAGCTAGCAGGTCTCTGTGAGAAGATCAGTTATTTTTTGAGTTATTTTGATGTATGAGAACACAAAACAGTTACTCAGGAGCCACATCCATTATTTAACTTTAACATCAATTAGATGATAGTGTATTTAATTAAAATTGACTATCTTTTGCTTAAAAAATAAACAAAGGGAAGTAGAATAACTTCTATACCCTGAGGATACAATAATTCTTTCTCACTTACCAGTATGCTCAAGGAGGGTACTGTGAATCTTATTTATTGCATAGAACAATCCATTTTAGAAAACAAGAAATTATGATTTTTCTCCCATCTTGGCCATGAAAGCCAGAGGAGTGGCTTTGGGACAGTCACTCTCTCTGAGCCCATCCCACCTAATAGGGCTGTTGTGGAAAAAAAAGAGGAGGAAGGTGTGTTGGATATGTTTACTGCCTTGAGTTATTTGTAAAAATAATAGTGAGATACAAATAAATAAATAAAATTTCCTGATTGTTTTTAAATATCTAAAGCAAGTAATATAGACACAATTATTATTTTGTACTATTTTGTGAAGTGCATTGCTCTACTTCAGGCTTTACTATCAAACTCAAAGCCTGCAGGCTGAATTCGGCCCTTGACGTTCTTAGGTCAGGTTCATAGGGCCTCCCTGAAAACAATGAAGGACCGGACCGCAGTGCCTCTGCCAACAAAAACAGAGCTCAGGAGGCTCCATTTGCAGCCATGACGGCCTCCTGCAGCCCTCTGCCAGCAAAACCCATTTTCATTGGCAGAGGGCTATAGGAGGCCACCGCAACCAAAAATGGCCCAGTGGATCTACTATTGGAATAATTAACCTGGAATTCACACCGCTATTTGATTAGATATTGTTAGATATTCTATTAATTATCTTTTACTTGTTAGTATTCCTTTAGGTTTATTATTACTTTGTAATTGTTGTTACAAAGGGTTTTTTTTTGTAAAAGTTTTATTTGGGTTTTCATGAAACATAACAAAAATAGACATCTTTTTTAGAGAACAGCATGATTCCAGGTTATCACATCTCCAAACAGATATAATCTCAGTTACATATTCATCTTTGTATTCAATTTCATATCTTGTCACAATTTTATCAATTTCACAATATTTTTTCCCTTCCCTAACTTTCCTCAACCTTATTTTATAATTATCTCATTCCCTTCTAATTCAATTACAGATCTTTTTCTAAATTTCTTTATCTTTCTAGCAGAGGTGGTATTCAGCAGGTTCTAACCAGTTCTGGAGAACTGGTAGCAGAAATTTTGAGTAGTTTGGAGAACAGCAAATACCATTTCTGACTGGAGATTTTACAGTATCTTTCCCCTGCCACGCCCACCAAGCCACGCCCACAGAACTGGTAGTAAAAAAAATTGAATCCCACCACTGCTTTCTAGTCATTATACTTGTACTTTTGTCTGTCCTGTTTACAATTTCATACATTCTTTTTCCATCATCATTCCAAAAGGGAAAAGAAAAAAGAAAATTCCCTCCCCTTCCAGGCATTAAAAAGCAAGATTTCCCTTGTGATTACCAAGTAGAGTGTGTCACCATTATATCTTATAATTGTTATCCTTTCAAATCTCATTAAACATTTAATTTATACATTATACAATTATAACATTCAGCTTCTAATATCTATTTTATATCATATAACTCTTATCAACCGAATTCCACTTGGTACTTTCCCTTAAAAGTATACACCAAATTCTAAGAAAAGAAAAAGTATATAAAAATGATGAGTAAAATGGTTATTCTTTTCAAATTCATCCTAACAACTGATATTAATTTCATTATAAATCTTTCACATTTCTTTTCAATTGTATTTTATAAATAATTAAAAACAATTAAAGTATTTTCATTCATTCCTCTTCTTTCACTTTTATTCCCTTTCTCTCTTTATTTCATTAAATTCTTAGCAAGCATTTCATTATGTAACAATAACAGTTTTATCTTTCATTTTAATCACCTATATTTCCTATTTTCCACCTCGTTACTATTTCTAATATAACAACACTATCTCTTGTACCCTTGCAGAATCCCCTCTTTTAATTGTCTTTTAAATAGGTTAATACCTTTAATCCTTGTACATTTCCCATTTCTTTATTTCCTGTTTCTGTCCCTTATAACTTCTTTTCCTTTTTATCTTTCCCCTCTTTTCCTTACCACCATTTTGTCCCCCTCTCTCTAATTCTCCCTTCTGTAATCCTCTCTTCTGTTTCTTCTTAATGTTATGTTTACTTTTCAAACTATTCTTTTTTTAGTTGTTGCCTCAAATCTTGTGTTATTAACTCCTTTTTCTCCCTTTTTCCATTTTACCCCACATTGCATTGTTTGATAATTAAAGATGGCTTCTTCTTTGTCCAGCCCTTCTTGTTCTTCAAGCATTTCTTGTTGTTTTTCATAGTTTAAAATCTCCATTTCTAGGAATTGAAGTGCAAAGCCAAAGGATTCTCTTCTCTCTTGCAACTCTTCTTTCATTTTTTTAAAGTTCCATTTTTAATTCCAGAAGTAGTACTGCCATTTTAAACACTTTTAAACAATCACCCAATTGATTTTAATTCAAAGCACAAAAAATCCAACACCAAAATTCCAAAGATCACCAAGTAATCCAAAATTGTTTCTTCTTGCTTCTTTCTTCCACTTTTCCTTTCTGGGGGCACTGTTATATTGTAGCAAAATTTCAGTTACAGTATATCCTTCGGAAATCTTTTTAAAGTTTCACAATTAATTCTTTTTATTTCCAGGTTCCATCCTTTCTTTTTTTCCTTCCACTTTCCTCCTTTTGAGGGCTTTAAAGTGTCCAAACAATCTTTATTTTCCCGTTGACACTTTACTTTCAGCTTAAAATTTGCCTATTAGTGTCAAAGTAAATTAGCACAAATTTCTTACTTGAATCTCTTCTTTTTAGCATTCAAAGTCGATTGCAACTGTCAATATGGGAAAGAAAAATCCCTTTTCCTTTTTCCCCTCTCTTCTCTGCTGCTTTAAAACTCTTCTTTTAGGAATAACATTCTTAATAATTTTAGTTCAGGGTACCTTGCATAGATGTTACCTCTGTTTAGCCCAGTCTGTCAAGCTCCCCCCTTTGTCTTCACTCCTGCACCATCTTGTCTGGTCGGGTTCCTCTTTGAGGTAGCCATTTCTGACCACTGCTGCATCCACCTTCAGAAAAAGGAGTAATGCCAGGCTGAGGAGGAGAGATGCAACTCCCCTCAACTCAGCTGGTGGTCTCCCCCCTCTTCGCCACCTCTACAGGGTGGCTTCAGCCCCAAATCCAGAAGATCAGGGTGCTCCGGCGGCGAGCATGGATCGAAACCGCACACGATCGTGGATTTCGGTCCGTTGCCAAAGAAGCCCAAACCGGAAGCCGTTACAAAGGTTATTGATGTTTCTTCCTCCTGGTTTAAAATCATCTTCCAATCCAGCTTCCAGATAGATAGATAGATAGATAGATAGATAGATAGAGTATATTCATATATAAGTTTCAATTCTGCTTCCAAAGAAAAAGAAGAAATCTATTTTCTAGTTTTAGGGGTATGTATTTTAAATTGGGAAGAACTACAAAGCCTTATCGTGCTTTGTCATCTTAACTTCTCCAACTGCATACTCCATACTAATTTTGAAATATAGTCTAGTGCTTCTTTCATTCACAAACAGATCTCACCAGCTGGAATCATGATAATAGTGACACAGTGTAATCAAAACATGGTCTCTTTTGAAGTAAGTTTCATACTCATGATGCATGTAAAAAAAAGGGGAAGGATTTCAGTTGTGCAGGCAACTTTATACTCTTGGTAAAAAAAACCTTGTCCTATAAAAAAGTATTGCCCTATTAAACCCTGCACCAGTTAACAGCGGTGTCGCCCAAGGCAGCGTTCTAGGACCCACTTTCTTTCTAATTTACATAAATGACCGTTGCAATCTTATGAGAAGCAACTGCGTCCTCTTTGCTGATGACGTAAAACTTGTTGTGGTTTGCCAGCAGCCTGTGCAGACAGCAGCGGAATCAGACAGTGGGGAAGAAAGGGGATCAATCCAGGAGTCTGGAGAGGACTCGGACGAGGGTCTTGCGTTTGATGCAGAGATGGGGCCAGGACCAACTGGGAGTGGGGTGCTGCCTCCATAGCCTTCGGAGTCTGGCAGCAGCGAGGCAGAAGACCCAGGGGAAACTGTTCCCAGTGCCTGTGTGCGCAGAGCTGCTAGAAGGCGAGGGCAGCTGAAACAAAAGGAGCAACTCGGAAGTAAGGCTGGGAGGTGATTACCCCTCCCATAAGGTATAAAGGACAGGCAAAGATGACAAAACCTTTGCAGGAAGCAAAGTCGTTCGTTCGGTTTAGATTCATTCTTGAAGCTCTTTGTACTTCGGCTGGTTTCTTTTCTAGTTCATTTGACACTTGTTATTGGCAGCACTTCACAGGAATGAAAGGTGGGTGCTTATCTTGATTGACTGTTTGAGATTCATTACCAGCTGGGAATGAAAATAATTCCCAGCGTTGCAATAAAACAAGACTTGTTTTTAAAATAAGCATGCGTAATTACAGTCTTGGAAGCCTTGGCCAGAACAAAACTATTTAACACCACTGACAATACTGCTGCCCTACAAAGCGATTATGTGTCAGAATGGTCAAACAACTGGCAACTTCAAATCTCAACCAACAAATGCTCTGTCTTACAAACTGGCAACAAAAATCAGAACACTAAATACAAACTGGGCAGATCAAGGACCTAGGAATACTCATTTCAAAATATCTAAGCCCTAGAGCTCACTGTAACAGCCTTGTCAAAAAGGCATTAAGAGTTGTTAATCTAATTTTGCGTAACTTCTTCTCTGATAACATTGAACTCCAAACCAGGCATACAAAACCTTCGCCAGACCAATTCTTGAATACAGCTCATTTGCCTGGAATCCGCCCTGTATAACGGACATTAATACAATTGAGTGAGTCTAGAGGTATTTCACAAGAAGAGTACTCCACTCCTTCGCTCACAATAGAATACCTTATGCCACCAGGCTTGAAATATTGGATCTAGACAACTTATAACTACGCCACCTACGGTCTGACCTAAACTTAGTACACAAAATTGTCTGCTACAAAGTCCTATCTGTCAATGACTTCAGCTTCAACCACAATAACACATGGGCAAACAATAGATACAAACTCAAAGTAAACTGCTCCAAACTTGATTGAAGAAAATATGACTTCAGCAACAGAGTGGTCAATGCCTGGAACTCACTACCTGACTCTATTATTACATCCTCAAACCCCCAAAACTTTAACCTTAAACTGTCTACCATGGACCTCACTCCATTCCTAAGAGGTCTCTAATACCGATGGATGCAGGTAGGCAGAGGCAGATTTTTTTTTCTCCTCCTTATTTTCCTCCCCAAAAACTAAGCCCAACCACATAGTTTCGTAGCGAACCATGGGTATCCAGCTAGTCTACTATATTATCTTTTAGGGAGATTATGCTTAAGAAATTTCTTCTGAGTTATAAGTTACATTTTATCTTTCTCCTTCTTAAAAATCACATTTATTACATGAATTCACAGGAGGACAAACAATGATGGAGCCCAAGCAGTTCAAGCAGAAGTAAGTTAAAGGACAGACAGAATGGGGACTTTTTTCATAAATTAATTTGTGGAGATGGGGACACAGCATTTAGAATCTACATATGAATTGTTCATAGTCTGCTAAAAGAACTACATCAGAAGATAATTGGTTTATTGGAAAGTAGCATAATTGGATAGAAAGATAATTAAGTTTTAAAAAGGTGAGGTATTAAAAATAGATTTCAATAATATTTGATGGTTTTTCTCTTATTTGGTTCTTCATCATTTTAGCTCCAAATCCAAAGAAATGCATCGATTGTATTCTACCAAACCAGACCTTAATAACATCTAATATCATTAGAAATGAGTTGGGTGGCAAATTTAATTTAAAAATGCTTATCACTAATTCTGCTCAATGAGAAGACTTATTTTATTCTTATTTTATTAAATTCATCACAATTCATAACTGGCAACAAAATGTATAGGTTACAGTGGGTGTCCAAAATGGGAGGCAAAAACAATTTGGTGGCATTCCAAAAGGATCAGAGCTTGCCTGTTGCTTCTCTTGAGTCTTATTATTTGACATCTGTCAACAAACATATGCTAAATCTTTGAAGCATGTCATAAATGGTCTTCAGAGTCAAGTATGTCCACTATTATTGTTAGTAACATATCAGCACATTCAGAATAAAATGTGTGCCTCCACAGCAATCTGACCAGATGCTAAATTATAGCAAAATAATTTCAGTAGGTGACAGTACTGAGCTGATCTTGAAAAGCCAAGCAGGATTTCAGTTGTGTAGTACAGCTGTGTGATTATTCACAGGGGTTTTAGCAAAGCCTACTAGGAAGCATTCCTTTGAAGTTGCTTCAGGAAGCAAGGTAGTCCCCTGCCCTTTAAGAGTGAAAAGTGAAGTAAAACAATCCTATCATTTTGCCTTATTCAACCTCAGTGGAGTACCTCTCAGCCTTTTCCTACAGAACTCATGCTATAGGTAAAAGCTGAGAAGAAGCTTCTCCCTGTTGTTGGCTGAAGCATTTCTAGGCAGAAGGACTAGGTACACATTATAGGACTGCCTGCGATATATGCTAAATTGTCCAATGCGTCATGAAGGTTTTCCAGGCTCTGCAGCTTTGTTGAACGTTCTACAAAACCCTACACTGTATGCTAAAATCACTCAACCTGAAGCTTCATCCAGACCAGATGCCCCCTCCCAAACCCTTTCTCCAATGCTGTGGAAGAAGTACTGCTACCAAGCAGTTTGGATGGGGCAGACAGTGTGTTGACAGTGTTATTCTAAAATGTGGTGAATGCCAAGCAGCAACAAATGACACATTGCTTGCCAAAGTGCTTTCCAGACTGAATGATTCTGACATACCCTGTGGGCAATCCTAAAAGCAGCCAATTGAAAGCACTTCAGCTGGCTTTTAAAATCCCATTCCACATTACTGGCCTGAAGCAGATATTTATTAGAGAGGTTAAACTAGAAGAAGAGCAAGTTAAAGAACCGATTATTGCTTGGGGGAAAACTTTTGGATATGGGATTGATTTAGAGCAGCGGTTGCCAACCGGTGGACCGTGAGAAAATTTGGGTGGGCCGCAGAGAAATCTCACCCCCAGAGCACCTCCACAAAGCAATTAATCCAGGCTGCGCAGAAACACAAGGCTGCGCTGCCCACATGGCCTGTGGGAACCCTCCCCGCCCACTCACTCCTTACCCGGCAAACTTGCCTGCTAAATTGCTATTTTTCCTTTTTCCGACCATCATCTGTTCTGCTGTGCCGGGAGATTTAGATTAGCTAGGAAGTAGGAAATGGTTGGATTTCTTGCTTTCTAGCTAGTCTTTAGATCTTCGGCTCAGCACAGCCGAACCTCCCTTAGGACTGAAGGTTTGCTTGCAAGCAAATTCAGTGCAGACTCACGGCAAGAAAATTTGAGAGACTGAGCTAGCCGATGGCAGATAGATAGATCACTGAATGATTCTGTGAGCAACTCAATCTGCCTGCTTTGCCTGATTTTAGGTAAAAGTTGCTCTTTTTTATTAAAAAAAATCAATATTTACATGCATGGTGTATTGTGAGTTAATTTTGTGAGTTTGCTTGCTAGTATATTTTATGAGTTTGCTTGCAAGCAAATTTTATGTGACAGACTGAGCTAGCCAATGGTAGATAGATAGATCTCTGAATGAATCTGTGATTCTGTGAGCAACTCAATCTGCCTGCCTGCTTTGCCTGATTTTAGGTAAAAGTTGCTCTTTTTTATTAAAAAAAATCAATATTTACATGCATGGTGTATTGTGAGTTAATTTTGTGAGTTTGCTTGCTAGTATATTTTATGAGTTTGCTTGCAAGCAAATTTTATGTGACAGACTGAGCTAGCCAATGGTAGATAGATAGATCTCTGAATGAATCTGTGATTCTGTGAGCAACTCAATCTGCCTGCCTGCTTTGCCTGATTTTGGGTAAAAGTTGCTCTTTTTTAATAAAAAAATCAATATTTATATAAATATTTATATTTACATACAAGCCATGCCCAGCCAGTCACATGACCAGCAAGCCACACCCACAATTTAGGCCATGCCCACAGAACCGGTTAGTGGTCCTTGGGATCTAAAATTATGAGTTTGGTGGTCCCTGAGGTCCAAAAGGTTGGCGACCCCTGATTTAGAGAAATGGCAAAAATTGTGGTCTCAAAATTACAAAATGACAATGTCAACAGCATATAAATAAAATTTGTATAAGATGTTTTACAGGAGGCGCTTACCCCCGACGAGAATAGCAAGAATGTTTATGAATAAATTCAAAATATGTTGGAAATGTCATCAGATATCAGGTTCATGTGGTGGACGTGTGCAGAAGCTAAAAGATACTGGACTAAAATCCACACATGGTTGGAAAAAATGACAGAAAAACATATAGACTTTAAACCAGAGATATTTTTACTGGGGATTTTACCAGAAATATACAGAAGAGAATTGAAATACTTGATTGTAAATGTATTAACAGAGGCTAGAATTGTATTTGCTAAAAATTGGAAAAATGAGAAAATACCAACGCAGGAGGAAGCTATTAAGAAAATAATGGAATGTGCCGAAATGAGCAAATTGACATTTGAAATTAGAGAACAAGAAGATAAACAATATTATAAGATATGGGAATTTATTTTATCAATGGTTAGACAAAAAATATGGAAATGAAATATGTTAGAGAATTTTACAATATAAGGATAATAGAATTATACAGAATATAACATAAAGATGTACTACTATTGGATGGATTTAAGATGATGTAATGAATGTTATAATATAAATTAATTTAAAATTTGGAATATCTCGTATAAAATGATGGAAAAAAAGTTATAGTCAAATAAATGATTAACAATGATAATAATGTATACATATATACTAGATTGATAATATGAGAATTTATAAAAACTGTTAAGTGAGGACTATGGAGAGAATGCACAAAAGATTTGTAACCAACCGACACACTGTATGTACGTAACTGGAAGATGGTTTTATGTTTTATGTTTTGTCTGTGTATGTTTGTCTAAAATAAAAATTCTTTTAAAAAAATACTTACTTTCCAATAGCTATGAATATTTTTGTATGAGAATACACTGAGCACTCTAGTTTTCAGAATGAAAAGCAGTTCGAATAGTTTGATAGTTACATATTCAGCATGAACACCTACAGTTCAGCTGCTTGAGTTCTACAGAACTACAATTAATTTCTGGGTCTGTAATTATAGCTTCTAAAATTGCACCCCTTGTTCTGTTTAATCAGCCTTCTACTGACAGTTTTTAACTTTTCTAATTAAGTTACAAATGATGTCAATCAGCAATTCCAGCATAGTGTTTTGTGCCAGATGTAACACTCTTAATCAAAATAAATGTTAATCTATAAAATTATCAGTGTAAAAATGTTTGTGCTTAATTGTTTAACATTATGAAGGACACTGCAGGAGAATACAATGTTAGACTGTTAAAACAGAATAGAGCTGGAAGGAACTTCGGAGGTCTTCTAGTCCAGCCCCCTGCTCAAGCAGGAGAACCTATACTATTTCAGATAAGTGGCTGTCCAGTCTCTTTTTAAAAACTTCCCGTGATGGATTGTCCACAATTTCTGGAGGCAAGCTCTTCCACTGGTTAATTGTCCTCACTGTTAGGAAGTTTCTTCTGAATTCCAGGTTGCTTCTCTCTTTGATTAGTTTCCATCCATTGTTTCTTGTTCTGCCCTTTGGTACTTTGGAGAATAATTTGACCCTCTCTTCTTTGTGGCAGCCCTTCAAATATTGGAATAGTGCTATCATGTCATACCTAATTCTTCTTTTCTTTAGATGAGCCATCCCCAAATCCTGCAGCCATTTTTCATATGTTTTAGTCTCTAGGCCTTTGATCATCTTTGTTCTTCTCTGAATTTTTCCCAGTCTTAACATCTTTTTTGTAGTATGGTGACCAAAATTGTTTGCAGTAACTGACATATCCTGATGTCAGCATAAAGCATCCTTTCCAGAAATAAGTCATGCTGTCAGTATAACCCTCTTGTTAAAAAACATAGAAATGTTTTGTTTTCTTATTCCATCTTTGGAGGGTTTCTTTAAATATTTAATGAGTTGTTGAGTAGAATCTGAAATTCCCCCAAAGTTTAACAAAAATATTGCCCTGATAATCATCCAGGAATGTAAATTCAATTCCATCAAAATAGTAGGGATAAGACAATTCAGCAACAAATTGCACCATTGTAATTGGTTAAAATTGAACCTATGAGAAACATAAGTCCTCTAAAGAACTCTAAACTATTTTAGTGTGTGTGTGTGTGTGTGTGTGTGTGTATATGTGTGTGTGTGTGTGTGTGTGTATATATACATACATACATATATATACACACACACACATACACACATACATACATACATACAGTATGTTCATGTATATAAAGTATATACATGAACATGATTAATGACACAATAACCAAATAGAAAATGAATAGATATTTTTTTCCATTCAATAGGGAGAATAGTGTCTTCTGGAATTATTGTTGGAAAATAATGATTTCAGGAAGCTAAAAACTCCAGCAGATTATATATCCAGCAGCAGAATTACTTGACATACAGATTTTATATGTATATATGAATAAATGATTGTCTGCATGTATGTAAAGTAAAGGTAAAGGTTTCCTCATGTTCAGTCATATCTGACTTAGGGGCAGTGCTCATCTCTGTTTCTTAGCTGACGGAGCCAGAATTGTCCCAAGATTTTTCCATCGTCATATGGTCAGCATGACCATACACCGAGGTGCATGGAACACTGTTACCTTTCCAACAAAGTGGTACCTATTTATCTACTTGAATTTGTATGCTTTGAGCTCCCTAGGCAGGCAGAAACTGGGGCAAGTTAACAGGAGCTCACCCTGTAATGCAGCATCGGGTCTTGTACCCAAGTTATCAGCTTTCCAGTTAACAAGCTCAACGTCTTTAACCTGCTAAGCCACTGTGATATATATGTGTATATATACATATATACACACACACACATATATATATACAGACACTGTCTGTATGTGTATATGTATGTGTGTGTGTATATGTATGTATATTCTATTTAAACCATAATTATTTACTGTTTTTAGCTTACCTTCATGTTGAACGTGGCATGGTTGCAGGAATGTAAGTGACCATAGAATGTTTGAGCACAAAGTCCCTAGGGGGAAAAAGCAAGAAAGATCATAAAATTCAAAATTAAATAAGAATAACATCATTTGAATAAATAGTTCATGTTTGGGATTTTCTATGACCGAGAGTACGACTGGTTGCAAGAGATCAAGGTTGGTTTAGTAGTTTTAGTCCTGAAGAAAAAACAGCTCAAGTGTTAAATGTGGTCTTATTTTAATAATGACAGGATGGTACACCTTTTAATATAGTAGTTCCCATATTTATAGAGATACATACATACCTATAAGAAAACTTAGAATACTACATATATTGTACTTATTCAAAAATAAGTTTCAGTGAAGTCTATACTTATATAATATGTACTATTACAAGTACATATTTATACAGAAGTGTTAACAGGAGAGAAAAGTTATGCATGCTAAAATAAGGTAAAATAAATATTTACTTATTTCAAATAAAAATAAGAATAATTCTATTTCTCAATAATGTATATTTAATGTTTGTTATTTTCTATGACGGGAGATGCACCAGATGGAAGGGGTTTAGCCAAATTAAGATTTTAAGGTTAGCTTAGTACATAGTTTTAGTCTTCTTGTGGAGTTGATTTCTTGATTTGATCTACATAAGTGAGACTAACATCAATCATGCAAGTCTAACTATGAGTTACTTCTCCCGCCCCCAACAACATGTGAATTAGGAAGGTGCCTGCCTGGATTACTTGTGTATATCTTCTTCTTGTTTTGGGCTTAAACTATGTTTTCCCCCTTGTCATTTGGTAATAGATCAGTCCTACCATTATCAAGATTATCTTCCTTACTCTTTACATGAAACCAATTCCTTTCTCTATCTATTATCCCTGTACTCGGGCATCGAACCATTGGGAAAAGGAGTCAAAATGGTTGTGTTTGTAAAATTCAGTATAGGAAAGTGATTCCTATTGTAAAATCCAGTACACAGCAACAGTAATCCAATGATTTATTCTTTCAGGGATGTTTTAAATCAGTGGTCTCCAACCTTTGCAGTTTGGTGGCCTGGCGAGAGGGGAGCCGGTCCCGCTTGCGTGAGTTGAGATGCATACATGCACATGCATGCCAGCACATCACTCATGTGAGTTGAGCTGCACACATGTGCATGTGCACCAGCCTGCCACACACACAGCCCAGTTCCAAAAAGGCCATGACCTGGTAACGGAGGATGGCTCGGGGCTTGGATCTCCTGTTTTAAATTATCCTGCCAAAGAAAATAGAGAAGAAGAAAAAAGCAGGAGAGAGGAGTTGGCAGTGTCAAAGTAAGCTTTGAAAAACAACAGCTGTACAGGTGTTAGATGGTGGAAAAATGGACTGGGGCAAACCAAAAGTCTCCTGGCTGTGCTTTCTTAGTTTAACTCATGACAGATGCCTAGAAGTTAATAAAAAATACCATAAACTCCAGACTAGGACAGGAGAAGACAGTAGGTGCCATTGCTCATCTCCACAGGATACTTTGGGATCCAAATCTAATGTTTTAAATTTTTATCAGCTCATTTGACATCCTTAAACAACCCCATTCTTGAATAAAGTCTCTTAAAAGCACGCTGTAAAGACTGCTGACCTTTAGGCTTTATTACGGTGATGTTATTTATGTGTAGTTGTCTGTACATCTGACCCAGAAATTTCAGCTGGTACAAAATCCAGCAGCCAGGTTGGATTTTGGAAAAATGCAAAGAACCCAGCTGGCATCCATGTGTAAGGTATTCCACTGGCAAAATATAAAGGACTGGCTACTACTTTTAAGGCTAGCTCCAGGCTATTTAAGAGAATTATATTTCTTTCTCTTTAAAACTGTTTTTATTCCAACCAACATTCTACTTGGTAACATCATAGCTAAAACAATACAAAATAAAAGAGCTCTAGGTTTATTTGTGTTGCTTCATCATCTACTGCCTCAGGGCTGTGAACTTTTAGAAAATAAGAATCTTACTCATTAATCCATTAATTCCTGAACAGACACTATTCCTGGAGATGCAGCTAATTATATTGCAGAAAGTAGTAATAAGAGGATGACACCCTCCCTTTAATCTAGCTCTGTTAGCCAATGTTGCTCAATCTGTATGAGCAGGTTTAGAGGTTTTTGGCAGGACAATTTACCACATTTAATCCAACATGTTTTCTTTCAGAGGAAGTTGCCACAGGACCCAGACAAAAAAATTACTACATAAATCAAGATTAATGCACCCAGCATAGAATTTTAAATGTTTTGATTCCTTTTTTGGAATTTTTAAGGTGTAAAGATTAGGTGGAAGATAGGCATATAGATATTCTTTCATTCATCTAAATATATTTTTAATAATATTGTTTATAACAGTATGAATCTGTAACTATGTGAGCGTACTTGTGAGAGATCAAGGTGTCCTAATTAACCACCACTTAAATATGAGCCAGTAATGTGATGCATCTGCCAAAAAAGCCAATGAAGTCATGGCTGCATCAATAGAGGGATAGCATCAAGAACACAAGATAGTACTACTTTATACCACATTGATGAGACTACCCTTGGAATACTGCATCCAGTTCTGGTCACCATGACACAAAAAAGATGTTGAAACCGTGGAAAATGTGCAGAGAACAGAGTCACAGAGAAGAGAGGATTGATTTATTCTTCAACATATAGTCTTTAATGGAACTACATCTACATGGAGGGAAGTAAATAGTGGGGTACCCCAAGGTTCTCTATTAGTTAATCCAATTCAGTCATGGTGTCCTGTTTATAATGAATGCTTATAATACCTCTAGTGAGACAGAAACCTCAGCTCAGTCTTGAGAACTGAAATAAAAACCTATGCTGCTGGGGTTAGGGTTGATTGGGCCCCAATGACAACCTTTATGCAAAGCACAAATGCCTTGCTCCCAACTGTGAAGACAACAGATTTCTTCTCAAAGGTTCCAAAATCAAACTTTACAGGCCTTTGCCTGGCTCAAACAGTCTTTAAATTAAATAAAGGGGAATATTTGTAACCTAGGGTTGAAATGAGGGATCTTTGGTGCTCTGTGAGCTTGTTTTCTTGCAAATATTTCATTACCCTAACTAGATAACATCATCAGTGCTACTAAGGTGGGCAGTTTGCCATCAGTTTACATTCTTGTGTCTTGCCTGTCTGTGTGAGTGGGGCTGTCTTAGAGATTCTTTGATTGGGCTGTTTACTAATGGCTCTTTGGAAGTTTCTTGATTGGGGTATTGCTTACTTGATTGTTGGTCTGATATTAACCTTAATCTATGCTGATCTGAGTGCTGCAACCAGCCTCAAAGAAAAAAAAACAAAGACTCCAACACCTCTCCACCAGTAATCAGCACTCAAATCAGCACAGATTAACTCCAAGGTTAACTTCAGACTATTGTAACTCTCTCAACCAAGAGCTCCACCAACATCTACCTTGTTGCAATAGTGCACCCCTGAAGCAACAACAGCACCACTCCATGCCATAGTTTGACAAGGACCGTGTTAATGAAATTCTCTCCAGGTCAGCATAGGATATATTCAGGTGAAAGTTCTCATTAAACTGAGTGCTAATTGGACCTAGCCAGGTAGGTCCAACCTTTATTACCAGCAGGTACTCTACCTCTCCTATGACATACTTAACAAATCTTAAAGTACCTAACCACTGTAGGGCAGTTATTATGGCATAGTGTCATACCCTCCTCTCACTGCCTTTGAAGGCTGATAATGGAGGATTCCCTATTCAGAGAGAGACAATGCCCTGGAAATAACAGAACGTGTTTTTGGAGATGAGCAGGCTGAGGGAGGGGTCAAATCTTCATAAATTATGAGACTCTGTGTGCCTGCAAGAGATCTAAGCCCAATCCACCTTGAATGTCTTATCTCCTGAGCATTTCATTTGAATGCCAGTTGATCAGATTCTTGTAGAGAGTTTAAACTTGCAATAAATCTTTTCCCCCCAAGTTTTATTAGATTTTTATTGGTTTGCAATAAATCTTTATACTCATTTGAACTTCCTGGATCGCCTGATTTTTCTGGTGCCTCACACATGTATTTCTTTAGTGCCTATACTGCAGAAACATTTTTATTAGCCTCTTTTCAACAATATTGCATCAATACCTAGAGGCTACAGGACAATTCTATACTTCCCTACTGTTTTCAGATACCAACCATGCTACAATATGCAATGTGCCTGGTTCTGCCCTGCAGCACTTCAAATGTCAGAAGATCACCTGTGCCACACATCAATTATCATGATTATAGTGTTTTGTACAATATCTATTATATTATTTGTATTATATATGGTTTACCAGGTTTTTATGTCCATTTATCGTTTTTATATTTTACAAGGTTTTTTTTGTAATTTTATTTTTGTATTTTGTATTTTTTTTTTAAAAAAAATCCTTGTACTCGCTCTCCTTTTGTTAGTCTTTGATTGTAATAAAAATGATTTGATGTAATTTGAGGCATATAGGCTGATCACCTACTGATCATTATTACAGTATTCTCATATGATTTAGTACTCTGATACTTTTGGTTGAAACCTCTGATGAATAAAATATTCTCCAGGGATTAAACTGCACTTGGATTGTACAGTAGATCAGTGACATGAAATCACAATTATTTTCATTGCTTTGACATTTCTGTACATCTTTTAACTTTATAAAAAAAATCTTCCAGTTAAATCTCTGAAATAGTTGAATAATAGACGATAGTAGTTAAGGACCTGAATAGAAAAAAGATAAGGTAGAACTGTCTTCACATTACAGAAATTTATAGGATCTGATTTTGATAGGCTAGGATGTTGAATTAACTTTTCAGAATTAGAGTTTTGTGAATTAGATGTTGAAACTGATTTCAAGAGGACTACATGTGATGTATGTAATGTACATAATGTAATCTCTGGACCATGCTAGTTTAGTCCTTTGGCAACTTAGTGAAAGTATTCTTTATTAAAATTTTCACTAGGAGAACATCTGGGGATGATAGTTAAATGTTCCCCAAATACACTGCTCAAAAAAAAAGGGGAACACAAAAATAAGACATCCTAGATCTGAATGAATGAAATATTCTTATTAAATACTTTGCTCATTACATAGTTGAATGTGCTGACAACAAAATTACAAAAAAATTATCAATGGAAATCAAATTTAGCAACCCATGGAGGTCTGGATTTGGAGTTACACTCAAAATTAAAATGGAAAAAAACACTACAGGCTGATCCAACTTTGATGTAATGCCCTTAAAACAAGTCAAAATGAGGCTCAGTAGTGTGTGTGGCCTCCACGTGCCTGTATGACCTCCCTACAACGCCTGGGCATGCTCCTGATGAGGTGGCAGATGGTCTCCTGAGGGATCTCCTCCCACACCTGGACTAAAGCATCCCCCAACTCCTGGACAGTCTGTGGTGCAAAGTGGCGTTGGTGGATGGAGCGAGACATGATGTCCCAGATGTGCTCAAATGGATTCAGGTCTGGGGAATGGGCGGGCCAGTCCATAGCATCAATGCCTTCGTCTTGCAGGAACTGCTGACACACTCCAGCCACATGAGGTCTAGCATTGTCGTGCATTAGGAGGAACCCAGGGCCAACCGCACCACCATATGGTCTCACAAGGGCTCTGAGGATCTCATCTCGGTACCTAACGGCAGTCAGGCTACCTCTGGCGAGCACATGGAGGGCTGTGCGGTCCCCTAAAGAAATGCCACCCCACACCGTTACTGACCCACTGCCAAACCAGTCATGCTGGAGGATGTTGCAGGCAGAACGTTCTCCACGGCGTCTCCAGACCCTGTCATGTCTGTCACATGTGCTCAGTGCGAACCTGCTTTCATCTGTGAAGAGCAGGGCACCAGTGGCGAATTTGCCAATCTTGGTGATCTCTGGCAAATGCCAAATGTCCTGCACGGTGTTGGGTTGTAAGCACAACCCCCACCTGTGGACGTCGGGCCCTCATACCACCCTCATGGAGTGTGTTTCTGACCGTTTGAGCAGCCACATGCACATTTGTGGCCCACTGGAGGTCATTTTGCAGGGCTCTGGCAGTGCTCCTCCTGTCTCTCCTTGCACAAAGGTGGAGGTAGCAGTCCTGATGCTGGGTTGTTGCCCTCCTATGGCTTCCTCCATGTCTCCTGATGTACTGGTTTGTCTCCTGGTAGTGCTTCCATGCTCCGGACACTACACTGACAGACACAGCAAACCTTCTTGCCACAGCTCCAATTGATGTGCCATCCTGGATGAGCTGCACTACCTGAGCCACTTGTGTGGGTTGTAGACTCCGTCTCATGCTACCACTAGAGTGAAAGCACCGCCAGTATTCAAAAGTGACAAACCTTCAGCCAGAAAGCATAGGAACTGAGAAGTGGTCTGTGGTCACCACCTGCAGAACCACTCCTTTATTGGGGATGTCTTGTTTACTGCCTATGCTTTCCACCTGTTGTCTATTCCATTTGAACAACAGCATGTGAAATTGATTGTCAATCAGTGTTGCTACCTAAGTGGACAGTTTGATTTCACAGAAGTGTGATTGACTTGGAGTTACATTGTGTTGTTTAAATGTTCCCTTTATTTTTTTGAGCAGTGTAATACTTTTCTATCTCTTCAAGATTGCTTTATCCAGTAGGTTGGGAATTGTAGTTTGAAATTATACCTGTGCTTTTTGTTAAGTAGCATAGATCATGATTAGGGTAAATTTGGAAAGGCACCAGAAATGTCCACATTTTAAACATCAAAGTGGTATAGCTGATATTTTAAATTTAGCTAAAATAAAAAATTAATTAAGATTCTAAAACTATTGAAAGACCTAGTGAGTCATTCCACCATTTCCACAACAATTTGGGGTATTTGGAAATTGAAACAGCTGGCACCAAGAAGAAATAGTTATTATATTACTGAACAAAATTTAGAGGGGTAAAAATCTGGTTGGAATGAATTCTTGCTGACAAATTTATTTTTTTTCTTAGAAAAAGAGCTATAATAAAGTCAATAAAGACCTTGGCCAAAAAAGAATTGTTACTGGGCTTCAGTAATGGATTTTCTCCATTAGCAACTATTTTTAAAAGATATGCTCCATCTTGAATAAAAGGGCATTTACAACTTGAGATGTAAGGCCTTCCTCTCAAAGAGTTGGAGGAGAAGTTCAGTAACATTCCATATTCAATAAGACTCTATCTATGCTTAGAGCCTTAGAAGATGTCATTGAGACAATCACACACATTAACTTTAGTTCTCTCAATATTTGCTCTTATTATTAAATGTACAGGTTGCTTGAAGTAAAGTCTTGTGCCTTCTACTAGCAGATCACTCTTCTGAATTTCAATGAAAGTTGCAAAATTATATTAAGTTAGTTATCAGAAGATGCTGAGTTTGAATCAGGTAGTTTGACTGGCAGTTACCTATGTTAGTAATAGAAGGTTGCTATTTGCTACAATTTCTGTCTCCTAATAGGTTAATTTTTCATTTTGATTATTTTTTATCTATCTATATTTCCATTGGTTTTTAATAATTAATTCAAAAAATAGAGAGTAAATGAGAGGAGGGAGGGAGGGAGAGAAGTGGGGAGAGAGAGGAATCCACCTGCTAGCTTGGTAACAACCATAGAAGCTGCAATCTTGGCGAATTTTTCAAAATTGAGACTCTTGAACCCCAATGCTTTAGGAGTAGTGGATATACACTTAGGGGTGAGATTCAAATTTTGTAACAACCAGTTCTGTGGGCGTGGCCAGGTAGGCGTGGCCATGTGACTAGGTGGGCATGGCCTTTTTTGGCAGCAACCCCCCCTTTTTTGGGGCCTTCTGGGCCTCAGGGAAGCCTCCTGGGGGGGCATTTTTGATCCCAGAAGGCTTCCCTGGAGCTCAGGAAGGGAAAAAAATGAAGGGGGGGAGCAGGTGTGTGTGCTATGCCCTCCCCTCCATTTTTTTCCCTTCCTGGGCCTCAGAGAAGCCTGGGCAAAGCAATAAGTAAGCGAGGGAATCCTGGCACAGCTGATCATAGGAACAGCTGGTCGTTAGGAGGGGGAGGGAAAGAAATACCTTAAGGAGTGACTGGGCAGGGAAGAATGCAGTCAGCGATGTTGGGCATGCATGCAATGTTGCACATGCATGATAAGGACTGACTGGGAGGGGAGGGGTGGGTGAAAAGGGGCGGGGCCAGCCAGGGGCACAATTTGCCAGTTCTCCGAACTGCGCAGAACCATAACAACCAGTTCTATCAAACCGGTCCAACCGGTAGAATCCTACCCCTGTATACACTTAATGTCAGGGCCCAATCTGAAAGTTCTTTCTTTAGAATATATGGACAATCTCCATATTACCATTTAAGTGATCATATAACATAGTGCTAATGAATAAATTATATAAGGACCCTGATAAGAAAACTTTATAGTCTTTTCTTGCTTTCAAAAGCTCCTCATATAAATATCCTTTGACAAATACTTGAATGAACTCTACATTACTATATATCACCTTAAATTTTTAAGTATTTACTTCATTTGTACAGGCATTCTAACTGAGGATCAACAGATTTTATTCAAACTTTTTTCATCTTATCTATGGCAATTAACAATTTACTCTACCAAGGCCTGCCTCCTTCTCTTCTTTTCACCAGTTCTTCTTAAATGTGTTTAATAATATAGCTACTTTAACATGCTATTGTATCCCATTGAAATACCAGTACTATTTTTCTACCTTATTTTTTCCCTCTTTGTCACAAGATTAAATAGGATCATAAAACCATTGAGATGGAAGGAGCTGTTAAGGCCATGGAGTCAACCCCAGCTTAGCTCACAAATACAAATTAAAAATGTTATGATCAGTTAGCCTTCTAGCCTCAAATTTCCTAACCCAGCTAGGAAAATTGATTAGTGCCTTACAGGGCAAAAGTATAATTCAAGTGACTCTGATATATTTGAACATTGGGTCAAATCCAGATGGATTTGAGTATTCAGTGGGGTCAAGTATAATGTCTTGTATTTGGGCTGGAAAAAAAATCAAATTCACGAATGCCTGGGCAATCTTGGGCTGCATTAACAATAACCAATTAGCTCTCTTTTAGAAGCTTCTACTCACAGAATTAGAATAGAATTATAGAACATAAGGCTTGGAAGAAATCTTGCAGTTCATCTGGTCCAACTGTAAGACTCTACCAGTACAAATTCTAACAGATGGCCAACTATATTTTGTTTATACACCTTAGATGAAAGAGAGTCAGGCTTTTTCTAGACAAAATTTGGTGTCTTCAAAGCCTCCCACCACTTCTACTTTGTGTCTTTATTAAAATATCTGCAATTTGTTTTTGGAAGACATCATCCAAAACTTATCCAGGCAAGAGAAGACAATAACAGACATCAGCTACATATGATTCCACTTATATTAACTCAGATGCTCCTTTCAACATTGCTAAATTTATTCATTTGGATTTCTAAGCAAAATTAGTTATTTTTAACACAGACTGCAACTTGTCCTTGTTCTCTATGTCCTATTCCTTCTGATCAAATTGTATCCTTCAAGGAGGAGACTGTGAGTTCAAGTCCTGCTTTAGTCAATGATGCTAGCGGGATGACCTTGGGCCAGTCACTTTCTCTCAGCCCAATCCACCTCACATCATTGTTGTTGTGGGAAAAACAGGAGGACGAAGGTGTGCTGGATATGCTTACTGTTTTGCGTATAAAGGTGGGAAACAAACAAACAAACAAAGTAAGTGGTTTAATACCTCCCTTTAAAGTTTGCCTTCTGCAGTGCTTACCTCATCATCTGAGTTCAGGATTTTTGCTTTTTATCTTTACAAGAATTCAGTTTAATGCATCCTAGAGCAAGCTTATTGTCAGATCTGCCCCAGTTTGATCCCTTAGGGAAATAAAACTCTCGACTCCATTTTGCTGAAGTGAAAAGGCATGCTGATTGCAATAAAGTCAAGAGATGCTGATTGCAGTAAAGTCAAGCAGAATCTAAAATACCTGCGCTCCAATACAGAATTAAACCCAATTTCTCCTCTCCCAATGGTCTGTCTTTGTGGAGCCAATCTGGCACTGTCAAGATGTTTTGGAAAACACTGAGGTGTTTGGGTTGGTGAAGTTCCATTCTCAGGGCAAACATCCTTGAAGATGCCAGCACACCAGCACAAACCAGATTCCAAAACGCTCTGGTCTTCCTCAACTGTCAATTACACACACACAAATTTCCCAAAATAAAAATATACAGCTTTATTGCCCATTTGTTCCTACCTGTCTTCCACAATTGATGGCAGAACGCTGGCAAGGTGCCAAGCCAAAGCTGCTGGATCTGACACTTATTGTCCTTTAGCAAATCCATTTCTATATGTTTCTTTGAGGTGTCATCCATCTTGGGCCAGCACTATAAATAATTCAGGCCATAATTTGAAAAAAAGCAGCTTTATCATAAATATTCAATAGGCAATCATTTACTTCAGATATTCTTTCTCTTTCACATCTTCACTGGATTGGAAGGATGGTTGAAAACATGACATGTGAGACCTCCTTGGGATTATCTCAGAAATGGACATCAAAATGTTCAGTTAATTATCAGTAAGTAACAGAATAGCAGAATTGGAAGAAATCTTGGAGGTCTTCTAATCCAATTTCTCCTTAGTTCTTGGTTGCTTCTCTTCTAGTATATTTTCCATCCATTCTTTTTGTCTGGCCTTCTGGTGCTTTGGAAAATAGGATGCCTTCCCTCTTCTTTATGGCAGCCTCTCAAATATTGGAACACCACTATTGTGTCACCCCTCAACCTTCTTTTCATTAGACATACCCAATTCCTGCAACCATTCTTCATATGTTTTAGCCTCCAGCCCTCTAATCATCTTTGCTTGCTGTTTTCTGCACTCTTTTTCTGCACTTTTTATAATATGGTGACCAAACTGGATGCAGTATTCTAAGTGTGGTGTTATAGGTGAAACTCGAAAAATTAGAATATCGTGCAAAAGTTCATTTATTTCAGTAATGCAACTCAAAAGGTGAACCTAATATATGAGATAGACTAATTACATGCAAAGCAAGATAGTTCAAGCCGTGATTTGCCATAATTGTGATGATTATGGCTTACAATTCATGAAAACCCCAAATCCACAATCTCAGAAAATTAAAATATTACATGCAATCAATAAAACAAGGATTGTACATAGAACAATATCAGACCTCTGAAAAGTATAAGCATGCATATGTACTCAGTACTTGGTTTGGGTCTCTTTTGCAGCAATTACTGCCTCAACACGGTGTGGCATGGAAACTATCAGCCTGTGGCACTGCTGAGGTGTTATGGAAGACCAGGATGCTTCAATAGCGGCCTTCAGCTCTTCTGCATTGTTCGGTCTCATGTCTCTCATCTTTCTCTTGGCAATGTCCCATAGATTCCCTATGGGGTTCAAGTCAGGCGAGTTTGCTGGCCAATCAAGCACAGTAATCCCACGGTCATTGAACCATTGATCCTGCTGGAAAATGATATCAGCATCCCAATAAAACTCGTCTGCCGAAGGAAACATGAAGTGCTCCAAAATCTCCTGGTAGATGGCTGCGTTGACCCTGGACTTAATGAAGCACAGTGGACCAACACCAGCAGATGACACGGCTCCCCAAATCATTACAGACTGGAAACTTCACACTGGACTTCAAGCATCTTGCAGTGTGTGCCTCTCCATTCTTCCTCCAGACTCTGGGTCCTTGGTTTCCAAATGAGATGCAAAAATTGCTCTCATCAGAAAAGAGGACTTTGGACCACTGAGCAACAGACCAGGTCTGTTTTTCTTTAGTCCAGGTAAGACGCTTCTGACGTTGTTTGTTGTTCAGGAGCGGCTTGACAAGAGGAATACAACATTTGAAGCCCATGTCCAGGATCCGTCTCTGTGTGGTGGCTCTTGATGCACTGACTCCAGCCTCAGTCCACTCCTTGTGAAGGTCTCCAACACTTTTGAGTGACCTTTTCCTGACAATCCTCTCCAGGCTGGGGTCATCCCTGCTGCTTGTGCACCTTTTTCTTCCACACTTTTCCCTTCCACATAACTTTCTATTAATGTGCTTTGATACAGCACTTTGGGAACATCCAACTTCTTTTGCAATTACCTTTTGAGGCTTTCCCTCCTTATGGAGGGTGTCAGTGATGGTTTTCTGCACAACTGTCAGGTCAGCAGTCTTTCCCATGATTATGATTCCTACTGAACCAGACTGAGAGACCATGTAAAGGTTCAGGAACCCTTTGCAGGTGTTATGGCTTAATTAGCTGATTAGAGTAGGACATTTGAGCCTAGAATATTGACTCTTTTCACAATATTCTAATTTTTTAAGTTTGTGGATTTGGGGTTTTCATGAGTTGTAAGCCATCATCATCACAATTATGGCAAATCCCGGCTTGAACTATCTTGCTTTGCATGTAATGAATCTATCTCATATATTAGTTTCACCTTTTAAGTTGCCTTACTGAAATAAATGAACTTTTGCATGATATTCTATTTTTTTGAGTTTCACCTGTATAAAGCAGTACTAATACTTCCCATGATCTTGAGTCTAGGATTTTGTTGACTATTTTGGCTGCTGCCACACACTGCTGGCTCATATTTAAACAATTGTCTACTAGAACGCCAAGATCCTTTTCACAATTACTACTTTTGAGCTTGGTTTCACCTAATCTTTACTTGTACATTTTATTTTTCTTGCTTAAGTGTAAAATCTTACTTTTCTCTTCATTTAATTTCATTTTGTAGATAGAGCCCAAGTTTGTCAACATCCTTCGGGATCTTGAGCCTATCTTCTGGAATGTTGGCTATTCCTGCCAGTTTAATGTATATCTGCAAATTTGATTAATTTCTATTCTATTCTATTCTATTCTATTCTATTCTATTCTATTCTATTCTATTCTATTCTATTCTATTCTATTCTAATCACTTATGAAGATGTTGAAGAGTACTGGGCCTAAAACAGAACATTGGAGTATCCCACTTACTCCTCTTCATGTAAATGTAGTTCCATTAAGGAGTACACATTTAGTGTGGTTTGTCAGCTAGTTACAAATCCATCTGGTGGTGATGCTGTTTATCCCACTTTTTTTTAGCTTACCAAGAAGCAGGTTGTGGTTTACTTTACTGAAATCCGAGTATATTATGTCCACAGAATTTTACTGATCCACTAATTAAGTCACTTTGTCTAAGAATGAAATTAGGCTTGTTCGGCATGATCTGCTTTCGACAAACCCACCATGTTGGCTTCTGGTTATAACTTTGCTTGCTTCTAGGTGCTTGCAGATCTGTTACTTGATTATCTTTTCCAGGATCTTTCCAGTTATTGTTGTCAGACAATATTGGTCCGATTGGTCTGTAATTTCCTGGATCTGTTCCCCCCCTTCTTTGAAAATGGGAGCCACATCAGCTCTTTTCCAGTCTTCTGTAGTTCTGCAGTACTCCAGGATCTATGAAAGCTATGGTTCAATGGTTCCAAGATCAAATCTGCCAGCTCCTTCAGAACTCTGTGATATAATCCATCTAGTCCTGGTGATTTGAACTCATCTAGAGTGGACAGCTGTTCTCTTACCATTTTCTTATTTATTTTAATTTACATTCCTAGTCTGTCTTCTATGGTTAGGTATATTTTTGATAGATAATTTACTTACCTGACACATTATTTTTGGTAGATAGGTAAGTAATCTGCATGACACAAGAAATCTGAATGACTGATTGAATTAGTTAACTTTCTCTGGGTTCCTTTGGTTGGAATCAATTAGATTGGTTTTGAAAATGTGCATGAGACACCAGCCCCACATTCTGGTTAAACGTATTGTGCAAATATAACCTTACAATAATACTCTTCTCCTAGTTGCTTTGTGTTTCTTTGGCGCACAGTTTCACACTAACTTAAAATTTGTTCTGAAATTGTCTTATGCATCCATATTTTATGCAGACATAATGTCTTATGTCACACTTATACACGAGAAGGAAACTGTTCTACATGCAGTAGTATAGTTTCCAATTAGTTTGTTCCTATAAAATGTCACATTGATCTTACTTTCCTGATTGACCAACTTTCTGCACAGAACTCAGTTATAACTTGTAAGCCCTGAAAGAGTCCTTCAGGACTGAAAGCCCAACAGCACTGAAACATCAATGCACTTTGGAAAAAAGATCTTGAGAATTTTTTCCCCTCCTAGTTTTTAAGTAAAGGCTTTCATCTTCTACAAAGTCTTTTTCGGGCTATCATTGACATTCAGCTCCCAGCTCTAACAACAGAAAGATTGATTTATAAACCCTATTATCATTGTGTTCTGTCCCTCTGGTGCTTCCAGAGACTTTGTGCAGAAGAAAACTAAAGAGTAAATGTGGACAGGAAAAAGCATTTTGCCTAGTATGGAGAAAATTGATTACAAATTCCCTTTTCAACTAGGAAGAACATTTCTGCACAATTCAAATAGCCTCAGGGGTTTCTCTAGAGAAGCCCCAGCTGGAGGTCTGAATAGATGGTAGATAAGGGCAGTATACCACAGATCATAAATCCATCACTAATATAAAGGCTGCAGATAGGTTTCCATTTTAACAGCTTTGGCCAAATAAATAGTATGCTCTTCCCCATTTTTCTTTAAAACTTTTCTGTACTAAATATATTACCTTCTATGCTTATGTTCTTAAAAGTGAGGAACTATTAATGCTGCATACCATGCAATGTGATGGAGAACTTAGAGCAGGAACAATTTAGAAAATGAGAGTTTAGTTTAGTGGATCTATAAAGTCAGATATATTGTATAAGGTTAGGATTCATCAGCAGGGGTTTCTGTGCTTGGTTTCATAAAGTATGTAGAGAAAACTCTACATTTTGAACAACTAATAATCTATTTAGTAATAGCAGTAGCACTTAGACTTATATACCACTTCAAAGTTCTTTACTGTCCTCCAAGTGTAATGCTTTATTATTGTCATTTATGTTTCTTTGCAAATGCAGAAGTATTAATACATATTTTTGTTTCAAAAGTGGAAATTACTTACAATTGCTCCATTTTTATTTTTGATTTTATATTGAGGCTTAAATAAAAAATTTCAGTTAGAACCCAGTTATTCAGAGCTTCAGAGATATGTCAACTCTGAGCTTTGAATAGTCAACATATTTTACAGGTAATGGAACAACAAAAACACACCTGAATCATCAAATTGTTGCAGTAATATTACATCATGACCAATAATGTCAAAGTTCTTGGAAAGTTCCAGCAGAATCACAATGAAGAACTCACCTTGTCTCATAGTAAAGTTCAACCATCAGTGCAACCAAGATGTCTTTAATACTCAAGCCAAACTGAATCAGATTTACACATTAACAGAGTTGGAAGGAACCTTGTAGGTCATCTTGTCCAACCCCCCCCCCCCCGCCCCCAAGCAGGAGATCCTACACCATTTCTAACAAATGGCAGTCCAATCTCTTCCTGAAAGCCTTCAGTGATGAAACTTCCACAACTTCCAAAGGCAATTTGTTCCATTGGTTGATTGTTCTCACTTTCAGAAAATTTCTCCTTATTTCTAGGTTGAATCTCTCCGTGATTAGTTTCCATCCATTATTCCTTGTTTGGCCTTCAGGTGCCTTGAAAATAGCTTGACCTCCTCCTCTCTGTGGCAGCTCCTCAGATAATGGAACACTGCTATTATGCCTCCCCGGTCCTTCTCTTCACTAGACTAGTTATGCCCACTTCCTGAAACCGTTTTTCATATGTTTTAGTCTCTAGTCCCCTAATCATCCTGTTTGCTCTTCTCTGTACTTTTTCTAGAGTCTTAACATCTTTTTTATAGTGTGGTGACCAAAACTGGATGCAGTATTCCAAGCATGCTCTTACCAAGGTTTTATAGAATGGTATTAGTATCTCACTTGATCTTGATTGTATCCCTCTGTTAATGCAGCTTAGCCAATTGCATTGGCTTTTTTGGCTGCCACTGCACACTGCTAGCTCATATTTAGCTGGTTTTCTACTAAGACTCCAAGATACCTCTCAAAGTTACTGCTATTAAGTCTGGTTTCACCCAGTCTATACGTGTACTTGTAGCTTTTCTTGCCTATGTGTTAAGACTTTACTTTTCTCTACATTGAATTTAATTTTGTTAGATAGGGCTCAGTGTTCATATCTGTCAAGATCCATCTGGATCTTGAGCCTAACATCTAGGGTGTTGGGGTATTCCTACCAGGTTAGTATCATTTGCAAATTTGTTAAGTTCTCCGTCTCTTCCCTCATCTAAGTCGTTTATGAAGATATTGAAGAATACTGGGCCTAAGACGGAACCTTGTGGTACCCCACTGCTTACTTTCCTCCATTAAGGACTACTCGTTGAGTATGGTTTGTCAGCCAGTTACAAATCCATCTGGTGGTGATGCTAGCTATCTCACTTTTAGCTACCTTACCAAGAGGTAGGTTGCGGTATACTTTGTTGAATGCCTGCTAAGTCTAAGTATATTATGCCCACAGTATTTTGCTGGTCTACTAATTTAGTCATTATGTTGAAGAATGAAATAAGTTTGGTTTGACATGATCTGTTTTTAACAAACCCGTGCTAACTGCTAGTTATGACTTTACTCGTTTCTAGATGTTGGTGATCTGTTTTTTTATTGTTATCTTTTCCAGTATCTTCCTGGGTATTGATGTTAGGCTATTTTAGATTTAGATAATTAGCTTTTTTCAAATTGGATGTCACCATTCACTATTCACCTTGCAAAGATGTTAAAGACTAACAGAAATGAGCATTTCAAGACACCACAAAAATATATGATCTAGCCCAGGGGTCTCCAACCTTGGCAACTTTAAGCCTGAAGGACTTCATGGGAGTTGAAGTCTTCCAGGCTTAAAGTTGCCAAGGTTGGAGACCCCTGGACTAGCTTACCATAAATTACAACAATTCAAACTAAATGTTTGGAAATAATATATCCTATAAAATTACGATTCATGTAACACTCAGTAGAACCCAAATACATCTCTGTAATCACACAATTTCTGTCCAGAACCTGATTTGTTATAGAAACAGATTTAATTTTTGCCCATTAAGCAACCATTGAACTTGTCCAGTTTACATGAATTAGTAATACATCCCAAAGCCTACTTACCGTTCTGGCATCCCACAGAGATAAAGTCTTGTCTGCAGAGCTGGTGAGAATAATATTGGAGAAAGGAAAGAACTCGATGCTGTTTACTGAATCCTTGTGGCCACGCAAGGTATACCTGCATCGTTCACTGTAAAGTAACGCAATTAAATATCTTGAGCAATTGTGAAATGAATTAACAAAATCAAAGGACAATGTGAGTTGGCATCAACAAAGCTCAAATGGACAATAAATTTCTCCCCAATATTTATATTCAATTATTTATTAAATGTTAGAAACATTATGGTTAAAAGTTCTTGAAAGACATTACATATTAATAATGTAGCAGCTAATACAGAAGTGGGATTCAGCTGGTTCGGACTGGTTCAGGCAAACTGGTTAAGATTTTGCACAGTTCAGAGAATCGGCTAATTGCACCATTGGCTGCCCCCCCCCCGCCCCTCCCAGTCACCCCTTAACTTGCCTCGCCCGCCTTGGCATCATAGCAGCTGCTGCTCTCTGGCACCCTCGCTCGCTAGCTCACTTGCCTTGGCCATATGGTCCCTGCGGCCCAGCTCACTTGCCTGCCTTTGCCCGGCCTCTTTGCCAGCCTGAACCGAGGCAGAAGCCACTGCCTCTTTGCTGGCCTGAACCAAGGTGGCAACCATTGCCTCTTTGCCACTGCAAAGTGTCTCTAGCCGTCACCTCTTTGCCAGCACAAGGGGTCTCCAGCCACCATCTCTTTGCCAGTGCAAGCAGCCTCCAGCCGCCACCTCTTTGCTGGTGTAAGCAGCTGCCAGCCTCCATTTCTTTGCTGGCCTGAACCAAGGCAGCAGCTGCTGCTTCTTAGCTAGTGTGTGGAGCCTCCAGCCACCATCTCTTTGCTGGCCTGAACTTAGGCGCTGGAAAAGAGCGGTGGCTGGAGGCCCCTCGCGCTGGGAAAGTGGCAGCGATTGGAGGCCCCTTGTGCCGGGAAAAAGGTAGCGGAAGCAGGCCAGTGTCTCGGGGTGGAGTTGTGCCCAGCTGCACCAACGAAGGCCGGAAGTAGCCGCCCACCGTTTCCTGCTGCAAAAATATTTTTTAAAACCCTGTCAGGCAGCGAGACCCAGCAAGAGATGAGGTGTCAGAGAATCACTGTTGCTGTTGCTGCACAAAGCTAAATCCAATGCTCCAGCCACTGCTGCTTTGGTCCGCCCCACCTTTGTGCCGCCCCACCTTGCCATGAGTGACATCAAATTGGTCATGCCCACTCAGTCACATGCCCTCCTCCCAGCCATGCCCACCCAGTCATTAGAACCGGTTGTTAAATTAGATGGATCCTACAACTGAGCTAATACATATGATAAATTGATATAAACTATGTTCTTAAAAAGAACAAATGTAAAATAAGAAAATTCAAAGCAAATTAGCATGGCATGGAAACAAACCAAGAGAAAGGTGAATAAGCAGACAAAAATTAAAACAAAGACAAAAAGGAAATACAGAAAAAAACAATGAAGGTACTATATTTCAAAGTTCTGCTGCCATTCTACACTTTTAAATTAGGAATCATATTATTTGATTTTTGTCTCTTCTTGAGTAGACAGCAAGCATTTAAAGGCTGAGTTTAATTAATTTTGATACATCCTTCCAGGAATGCACAATTGCAATCCAAGATATCTAATTAATAAGGAAATGCTAATGCACTAAAGTTCCGTCCATATCAGTGGTCACCAACCAGTGGGCTGGAGACCACTGGTGGTCTGCGAGAAAATTTTGGTGGTCCGCAGAGAAATGCCCCCCCAAACACTCTCCCCAAAGCAATTAATCCAGGCTGCACAGGAATGCAAGGCTGCACCGCCCACATGGCCCGACCACCCACTGGCCTCACCCTTCGACTGAGCGTAAACCTTACCTTGAGTAGAGCCATGCAAGCTGGAACTGGAAGGTAAGACCAATGGCGGGGTAGGGAAATCTGTCCCGGAGTGTCTTGCTGACGTTGGTGGTAAAGTCAGTCTCATATTCCAGAGCTGCAGTAGTCACAAGATTGGTCCTTTGGTCATCCCAGAGCAGCTCCTCCAGTCCATGGCAGGCCGGTGCACCAGGGTGCAGCTACTTTGGGATGACCAAAGGGCCAGTCCTGTGACTACTGCAGTCTGGAATATAGGACTGACTTTCCCACCAATGTCAGCAAGCCACCGTCAGTCAAAATTCATATTAGTGGTCCGCAGGATTTAAAGTTATGAGTTTGGTGGTTCTTGAGGTCCAAAAGGTTGGCGACCCCTGGTCCATATTACACATCCAATACAAAAGGATGACAGCCAATCATTTCTGAACATTATTGCAGGGATTCAATTCTCCCCAAGTATTTTTAATTTATTTTTAAAATCATACAATATATAGCTAAGAATCCTGAAACCTGAAAACCTATTCTGAAAACAATCCTGAAATCTTTAAAAATGGAAATGAAGGGCTCTGTTTCCTTTTATATCCACTATGCCACACTCTGCCCACTGCCATCTCTGGTCACTGAAACAAATAAAAATTTCTGGCCTAATTATTGGACTGAGGTTTATGGTTGGATTCTATTATTAGGGGTCAGCAAACTCTTTAAAGGGACAGAGCATGGCGCTCCTCGGTTTCTGCAAGCACAATTGGCAGGTTTGCAGGCCAAAGAATATGGCAGTAATTGGGTGGCACTGGTCTGCCACCAAGAAGGCAACTTTTGCCCAGGACACTCAACTCCTACTCTCATCCTAGGAACTTGGCCGAGGCTCAGGCCTGGTGATCTTCTCCTGCCCACCTATCTTTTGCTCTAATAAACAATCTATCTTAATTACAACAGGTACTTCCTGTTTTTTCTTGATATACTTTAAATGTGTAATGTTATATAATGTTAAAATAAATATTGAAAGGACTCGATAAACAGGCAAAAATGCCAAACCCAGTCTGAACATATGGCTGACTGTGCAAATAACAACAACAATAATAATCTCCCAGTGAGGCACTACCTTGAAGTGGTTGTGGGGCTTGTGTGCTCTGAGGAAGATGAGAGCCATGCCAGAGGTTCAACCATACTAGACAGGTGTCATCAAAGAAGTCAGATTCAGAGTGTCACTCCCATGAAAAATATGGTGAGACATAAATTTCAGAAAGCCATATTGGCTCAGATGTCAACCAAGGTCCACACTAGATGTTGGAGTTCCTGGATATCTGGTGAAAAATGGGCTACGTGTCTCAGCTGAGCAACCAGGGCCAGCAGCTACAGAATTACTGGAAAAAAAGGTCTTTACCAGATTGAAATCAAAGAAATAATGATCTGCTATTACAAAGCAAGAAGTGGATATTTGAAATGAATGCACCAGTTCTGGAAAGAACAACATCCAGAATCAGAAATAAAAGAACAGAGGTTAGCAGATCAACATCAATTTATAATACAAAATAAAGTATTCACAGATGCAGAACTAGAAGAACTGCAAAGATTCATCCAGGGCAAAAAAAATCAAAAACTTGTCAGAAGTAACTCAGAATAGAGAAGCAAACCAGGAGGAGTTGGTAGTAGAGGAGTCCAGCAGAGATATACAATTGTTTTCATTTGGAAACCAGGAACCCACTCCTCTGCCTCATGAAGAACAAAGTTCTAACTGAAGAAGTAAAAGAATTGAAAGAAAAAAATAACTGAGCATTTAGAACAGCACAAAAACACCAGAATAAGGCTGTTTCAGTGGTGGTATTCAGCCGGTTCGCACCGAATCGGGCGAACCGGTAGCAAGAATTTGGCATGGGCCACCGAATCGGTAGTAAGTTCTGGCTGGCCACGCCCCCACCTGGTCGCTCTCCCACCCGATGCTCGCTCACCCCGCCCGCCTGGATGACATTTGCCTAAGGTATTTCTTTCTTTTCCCCCCCTCCCGATAATCAGCTGTAGATAAGATCAGCTGTGCCGGGATTTCCCTTGCTGAGGCCCAGGAAGGCAAAAAATGGAGTGAGGAGCTCAGGCCCCCCCCTCCATTTTTTTGCCTTCCAGAGCCCCAGAGGAGCCTTAGGGGAGCAAAAACGTCCCCCCAGAGGCTTCTCTGAGGCTAGGAAGCTCCCAAAGCGGAGCTTGGAGGGGTGCTGCGTGCCCCTCCCATGCTCTGTTCCTTTTCTTCCTGAGCCCCAGAGGAGCCTTGGGGAGCAAAAACGACCCCCCAGAGGCTCCTCTGTGGCTAAGAAGCTCCCAAAAATGGGTGGGGGCTGCAAAAAAAGCCACGCCCACCCAGTCACATGGCCATGCCCACCAAGCCATGCCCATCAGAACCGGTAGTAAAAGATTTTGAATCCCACTACTGCTCCCAATCATATGAACCAGGGGATACACAGGATCTACTGATTTCATCAAAATGGTAAGAGTCGTGTCACACTGTTGTCATGATGGAAGCTCCTCTGCATTCAAATAGAGGACCAATGTGTTTTACAAATGATATGCCTTATTTTACCAGCAAGGCAAGTAATTTCAATCAGTACTCTTTAATTCAATTAACATTTCTATAATTTTTGTTCTGCTTCTTTTGTGTGTTGGTGGGTGAGTGTAGTCTCTGCATGTATACATCCACATGTAGAAGTGTGTCA
The DNA here is from genome assembly GCF_049901735.1 of Notechis scutatus. Classification (NCBI taxonomy): domain Eukaryota; kingdom Metazoa; phylum Chordata; class Lepidosauria; order Squamata; family Elapidae; genus Notechis; species Notechis scutatus. Next base: position 164,770,826 of record NC_142009.1, read on the forward strand.
CATCCATACATCTGCTGAGATTAAAAAAATATTCAGGAATACCTGTAGCTACAGTTTCAATTGCCAGTTCTAGCTGATGTAGTAGAGCAAGTGGGCTATGTGCAAGGCTTATACATATGTTTGACTATGGTTCATAGTTCATAGGTAATCTGCTTAAATGTGGCAGACTTTCAACAGGGAAATACCTTGTGGGGACACATTGCTTTTTGATAAAACATGAAAACAGCTAATTGGTCTCAGCTGGCCAATCAATCTTGCTAACTGTGGCTATCTTGCCACTGATAAATGAGTGAAGCCAAATGGCAAGCTATTCATCTTGTTGAAATGGGACATTGTCATGTTTTGTGGCAAAGTTCTGAACAGGAAATTTGCTTGAATATCCAACTAAGCAAAGTGCCTCTTTGGAAATGGACATAGCCTTAGTATTAAAGAAAGAAAGAAAGGAAGCCCACTTTTGGACCCTAATATGGGAAGGGTAAGTTACTTTACAGTAAAGTACAGGAGGTGTGCATTCAAAGGGGGTATCTAAAACAGGTAGTTGTCTGGATATGGGCAAGATACTTTGCAAGTGACAATCCTAGGAGCTAGGAACCAGGAAACGTTGCAGAGGAGAAGGATAAGAGCCCTTATTCATGGTACATACTGTAGACTCCCAAACTTCTAACTGCAAAACATAGGGTCACATTATACCTGAACGCACTGTACCCATGAGGGTGGGATTTAGATACATTTCTCTAATTCCACTAATGTTCAAAAACATTATTGAAGCAATAAAGCTTTTAAAAAGTAAATATCCTGGAATATACAACAATGTCTCTCAAAAAAAGATTAGACTGAAATTACAATATTTGCCTCTATTACTATAGTCTCAACAGATTTTTTTTAAAAATAACATTTTAGGGGGGAAACCACATTCTTTCTTTTAGATAAATGCATTCAGTTACATAAAATTAGTTAAACAAAGTCCCATCTTATATCACCTCTTGGAATATTTCATCAAAAGTATGAATAAACAAAACAATCTTAAATTCTTTGTCCTGTATTCCAGGTCAAAGTACACAACTTACATAATTACTTATTATTAACCATGTGATATTAATACTATTATTATTCATTAATTTACAGTCAGAGATCAAACCAATTACATTCTATGAAAATTAAGAAGCCTTCCTTCTGATCATAGGAAAAGTATACAAGGGATCAATCTACTTAAACAATGAAACATGTTTTTAAGAGTCAGTCATATAAGTTATTTCGGGACAAATAAAGAAGCAGGATAGATCACTACAATTATTCTTAGCTTCACAATCTAGGGCTGTAAACCATCATTATAAGCCAACCTAAAGTTTAATATCTGCACAACCAAATGAGTGCCCTTATTTACATACGGTAGTTCAAACTAAAACAACAAAAAATATGGAAAATTGTGGTATTTTAAAGTATATTACTAAACTGAAACACAAGGTGTAAAAGGACATGAGATACTTACAAAAGGCTCTATTTCTCAAATATATCAAAAGCAATTTACACTAGAGAAAATCAGGAGGAATTAAGGTACCTTACACAATATTGTTCTGCATAGAATACTGAGTTCATTAAATGGGCAGTAATCTTTCATGACAATCAAAATGCCCTTTGCAACGGTTTTTATAAAGCAATATGATACAATAAATTGTGGCTGGGTGATGTACAGCAACCTACACTCTTGAGTTCTAATTCCTTTCGCAATCAAGTAGTTCTGACTTCTCTCAAACTAATCTGTGCCTGCTATGTAATTGGGGAATCAAGGCTGGACAGGGGTATTGGATAAAGAGTCTGAATTCTGATCCATTCTTGCTCTGTTCTGCATTTACTTCAGAAGTGATTTGCCACTGCCTATAAATGATTGGCCTAAGATCAGCCATCTGAATTTATGCCTAAAGCAGGACTAGAAGCAGAGGTGGTATTCAGCAGGTTCTGACCAGTTCTGGAGAATCGGTAGCGGAAATTATGAGTAGTTCGTAAAACCGGCAAATTCCACCTCTGACTGGATATTTTACAGTATCCTTCCCCTGCCACGCCCACCAAGCCACAGAACCAGTAGTAAAAAAATTTGAATCCCACCACTGACTAGAAGTCATGTTTTTCTGGTTTCTAACCTAATGCCTTAACCGTTACAGTAAAGCTGTTCTCTACATTATTGTTTATTTTGTCTAAAAATACGTTTTCTCCCCATTTAAATTTACACATATAAAAAAATAAACAGATTATAAACAGTCACGTACCTGTTCAGGTCCCAGACTTTACTTGTTTCATCCATAGAGGCAGATGCAACAAAATCACCACATGAATGCCAAGAACAATCCAACACTGCATAGCTATGACCTTCTAGTTTCAGAATGCACCCACCCTTCGTGAAGTCCCATAAACGAACTGTTTTGTCTCCACTTGAAGTAACAAGTTTGGATCCACTGTAATTAAAAAACATAAATCTGATTTAGAACTTTAAGAAAGTTCTTACACAGCTGCTTAATTAAATTTCCCAAGTCAATATGATGAAAATCTCCATTTTTCATACTACTACTACTACTACTACTACTACTACTACTAGTACTACTACTACTATTTTCAAATGCTCGAAGAAATGTAATACTTTATATTTCTACTATAAAGTAGAAATATAAAGTATTATATTTCTGTAATGGAGTATACTGTTGATTGGAAGCTGTGGGAAAGGTTGCCTAATCTTGTTTAAGTACTACATTAAAGACAAAGCAGAGTAAGGGGCAAATGGAAGAGGATGGAAGAGGAATTCAGCTTACAGATCCCAGTAATAAATAGAAGACTGTTTCCATTTTTAAAAGATAGGCTTTCAAGAAGGAGAGGTTTTTTTCTACTGAAAATGTGTAATAGTTTAAACCAAGCACATATACACATAACTTTTAATGTTTAAAAATTATTTCCATTATAATATTACATTCTTAAAACATCAGCACTTTTCTGAAAATTATTTGTTTAACAAATTGGAAAAATAAAGAAAAAATGAAAATCTGCATGAATTACCGTATTTGCCGGCGTATAAGACGACTTTTTGCCCTGAAAAACATGCCTCCAAGTGGGGGGTCGTCTTATACGCCGGCAAATACGGGTATATATTCTTCGCCTTGTTGGTGAGGAGGCTCGCTTCTCCCTCTCCTTGAGGTCATAGCAGGCGCTGGCTTATGCAAAGGGTTCCTCGTAAATTAGCTGCAGATCTCAGAGCGGGGACTTTGCATTCAGTTGTAGCCTTGAGTGTCGGGTTACCCGTAGCTCTGCCAGGGAGGGATTACGCCCTGCAATCCGGCCGGCTCCTCTCGCTGAGGTGGGGCGGAGGTGGGATGTGGGTCCCTACTACCGCTAAGGCTCAGCTAGAGGTAGCGCAGCTCTTGACCCGGCTTGCTCGGTTTCTTCCTTCCGTTTGTTTTGCTTCGCTGGCGATTTCACCTTTTGTGGAGCTGGGCGAAGGGACTGATTGGACTCCGCCTCTGGGGCTTAGACGTTACCCAGAATCAACCTGGTTTTCAGGCGCGTCCTTGGATGGACTCGGGAAAGGCAGGTGGAGAGGCTAGAAAGAAAAAGGATCTGGAACTCCTTCTTTCCTGCCAGATCCCTGGCAAGCAGCGTTGGGTAAGACCAGGCAGGGCCTGGCGTTTTCGAAAGGACTTGCCTGTTGAGTGACATCAGCTTCTGAACTAAAGCCCACTATGTCAGATACAATAAAGCAGAATGGGTGTCTTTTTCTCTTTAAAGACGAAACAGAGGTTGGGGGTGGGAAGAGAAGAAGGGGCGATCATGTTAAAATGACAACTTTCTAGATCCAGTCCCGAAGGGGAAAGGAAAAAAACACAAACGCCTAATTTCCTTAATTTCACTGCGATTTCTCCTCTTTCTCACATCCCACATTGTCTTCTCTTGCTGCGGGAGCAATGTCACCTTTTTACTCTGGTATCGATGGAAAAGCAGGTTTGGCAGTGGTATCAAGTAAAAGACAAGTGAAAGGCTGAGGAGGATTGACATCAAGATCAACTTATCTTCATTATGGGCAGCTTTGCAGGGTAGTTCATATTTCAGTTCATATTTCAGTTCATATTTTAGCAAGCATAATTTAATGATAGTGGCTGGCAAGTCAAATCTTAGATGCATTGCTAAAATGGGATCTGCAAATGTGGGGTTTTCAGAAAGCTAAAGGAAGGGGAGTGTGGGTGTGAAAATTTGGATATAATTAATCATGGCTAGTTTAAAATGCAACATTGCCACAATTAATATCAGAGTGAAAATTATGCTTCTGCAGGCCATATTTGTGTCTTTCCGGCTTAGCTGAAATAGAATTCTTTTAATAAAGTTGCCTGTCCATGACAAGTCATGGTAAATGGGTAATTTGAAATTTAGGCACACACACACATTTTATAAAACTATGAACTATAACCTGCTCTGAATCGGAAAATTACTTATGTTCTATTATTTGGCATACTTTCACAGCCTTGTGAGTTTTCCTGCATGTCATAAGCATTTGAATATAAATTAACATGTTGAAATCAAATCTGATGTTCTTTTACCTTTTATTTGGTATGTGGAAGGTGTGCGGAAGAGGGGTAGTCTTATACGGCGAGTATATAACAAACTCTATATTTTGAGTGGAAATGTTGGGGGTCGTCTTATACGCCCAGTCGTCTTATACGCCGGCAAATACGGTACTATTGTTACATAAGATAATTCATATAGGAGTTTAATAAAAATCTGATTTAAAAAGAAGTTTAATCAAATGTCTGATTTAAAAAGAATGCATTTATTCTCTTTATATGCCACCTGACTCCAGGTAGTTTACAATATAGATAAAATGCCAATAAAATAATAAATAAATAATAAAAATAATAAAATCCATTCATAGAACAAATAATAAGTAAACATTAAAAACAACAAATAAGTCCATTGCTGACTTAAATGTAATTAAGCGTTTTAGTGACAATTCAATAAATAAATAAATAAATAAATATGCTCTATGAAAGAGGACTGTTTTAATCATCATCTGAAACATTGCCACATAGGGAATACCTAAATGTTGGTCGGGATGGAAGAGAAATTGTTCAGATATTTAGGTCCCAATCGCCCTGCTTTCTTTTATGATCTTCCTATGATATCATGTAAGTAAGCATTGAGAAAATAATTCTGACCTTTTAAATTGGTCCTCAAGACTTACTGGCAATCAGTGCAATTCCCACATAACAGGGGCTATTTTGATAAACAAGTTAATACCAGTCACCAAGTGGGTCAACATGCTCTGTCTCAAACGATATACAAGAACTCACTTGTTCCTACAACTACTTCAAACTACTCCGTATCACCATACTCTACAGCTCTATCTCATAGGTAACTATTTTCTCTTTATTCCATTTATTAACTATTATTCGTAAAGTGTTACTCTCAAGGCATTATAAGAATTATGTGTGTGTTCTTTGAAAATGACGGAAATGGACAAATATCATAAATAGATATGTAGTGTTATCGATAGATATGAAATCCAATGTGATACAGTGGTTAAAGTACTGGACAGGAAGTAGAGAGAGATCAGGTTTTGGTCTTCTCATAGGCAAAAATGACAGCTGGGTGAGATTGGGCCAATTATTCTTTCTCAGACCTAATCTAGGTATGTAGTTCATCCTTTCATCCTATTGGACAGAATGGTAGAGTACAGTCCACGATCTTCAATAAAGAGTCCTTTATCTTGTAGGGGATTGAGTTGGATGGATGATTATATTAAAAGAGAAAGACAAGAGATCCAAGAAGAACCCACCATGGTTGCATAAAGATTTCTCCGATAAATTAAAAGAAAAAAAAAGGATTAGTATAAAAATGGAAAGAGGGACACATAACTAAAGCAGAATCCCAGTACGTAGCCTGAATCTGCAATGATGAAATCAGGAAAGCTAAGGCTCAAAATGAACTAAGAGTTGCAACAAATGTTAACAATAATTTTTAAGTATGAGAACCAGCAGTATGCTGCAGCTGCCAAAAATGTCAATACCATCCTTGGTTGCATCAAGAGAGAAATAGTATCAAGATCATGTGAAGTTTTGGTTGTTGTTTTAACCATTTATAGAAGATAGAACATAGAATAATAGAGTTGGAAGGGATCTTAGTGGTCTTCTAGTCCAACCCCCTGCTTGAGCAGGAGATCCTATATCATTTCAGACAAATGGTTGTCCAGTCTCTTTTTGAAAGCCTTCAGTGATGGAGCACCCACAACTTCTGAAGGCAAGTTATTCCATTGGTTAATTGCTCTCACCATTAGGAAATTTCTCCTTAGTTCTAGGTTGCTTCTCTCCTTGATTAATTTCCAACCATTGTTTCTTGTGTTGCCTTTTGGTGCTTTGGAAAATAGTTTGACCCGCTTAAATATTGGAACAGTACTATCATGTTGTCCCTAGTCCTTCTTTTCATTACTAGACATACCCAAATTCTGCAACCATTCTTTGTACTTCAGTTTCATCATTTGTACTTCTTCATTTTTCTTGCTGATTCTATCTCTCTATTGATGCAGCCCAGTATTGCATTAGCTTTTTTGGCTGCTGCCTCACATTGTTGACTCATATTTAAGTGATTGTCCACTAGCACTCCAAGTTCCCTCTCGCAGTTATTGACAGTTACTGGCATAAAGGGATAGAATCAAAATGATATGAACTTCTAGTACCCCTTTACAAAGCCTTAATAAGATCAACCTTGCAATACTACATCAAATTCTGGTCACTACAATATAAAAAAAGATGTTGAAGCTCTGGAAAGATTGCAGAGAAGAGCAACAAAAATGATTAGATGAGTGGAGGCTAAAATATACAATGAACGGTTGCTATTTTTAGGAGCCTTTCAATATTGGAACAGTGCTATCTAGACCATCTTTTCATTATACTAGACATACCCAATTCCTGTAATCTTTCTTCGTATTTTTGTCCAATATCCTACACATGTCCACGACATATGATAATATGACCCAGGTGTCTGGTGGCATTTCCAATATTTGGCTGATTTATCTTTAAACATCCTTGCCAACCTCGCCGGGGCTAAATGCCATCTATAAAACACTTTATACAAGTTTTCTTTATATGCAGTTGACATTGTTAACTTATAATTTCTATCCCATAATTTCTGCCATTTATCTAGTTCTATTGTATAACCAAAGTTTTTTGCCCATGCTATCATTTTCTCCTTCACTTGTTCCTCTTTTAATTTAATACCCAACAAATAAATATACAAACAAATAAATATACAAATAAATATATTTTTATCAATCTTCTTCTGTCCTGTTAGTATCTTATTCAATTCTGTCAGTTCTCTATAGAAACCATATAATTTAGCATCTTTTTCATATCTAGATTGTATTTGCACGTGTGAATACCAAACCACATCGATCCCTTGCTCACCCAATTCTTATTTAGTTTTAAGCTCACCCTTTTCATTCAAAATATCTTTATATCTAATGATATTTCCCATATTGAAAATGTTTGGATGAATAAGTGCTTCCATTGTCAAAAGCCAAAGTGGTATTTTCAAATAGTGCTGTTCTCTGATTTTCTCCCATACTAACAATAAAGCATTTCTTATATGTCTTTGAAACTAACCATGTATCTTGTTTTTTCCATACCATGGGAAGGCATGCCAACCCAATTGCAAATCATGTCCCTTCAGAGTCAATAATCTTGTATTCCTCAGTGCAATCAATTCTTTCATCCATGTTAACACCGCGGCCTGGTAGTATAATTCCCAGTTTGGCAGTCTAAAACCTCCTCTTGTTCTTGTATCCTGTAATATTTTAAAATTAATTCCTGCTTTTTTCCCTTGCCATATATATTTTAATATTATTTTGTTAAGATCCTCAAAATATATTTTCCAGCTTTATCGGGACTGTTTGCAACAAATACAATAATCTCTGTAATATATTCATTTTAATTGTAGCTATCCTTCCCATTAGCGATAGTTGCAGACCTTTCCATTTTTCCAAATCTACCTTAATTTTTTGTATCAATTTATAATAATTATCTTCTTTAATCGTTACACATTTTGCTGTTAATTGGATCCCTATGTATTTTACCTTCTTGGTAATCTGAATATCTAATCTCTTCATTAACTCTTTTTTCTGCTTATCTGTGATATTCTTTACTAAAATTTTGGGTTTTTTCTCTGTTTATTTTCAATCCTGCCACAACTGAGATCAAGTGAGGTCCTAATACTACTCTATAAAGCCTTAGTAAGACCACACCTACTGCATCCAGTTTTGGTCACCATATTATAAAAAGATGTTGAGACTCTAGAAAAAGTACAGAGAAGAGCAACCAGGATGATTTGGGGATTGGAGACTAAAACATATGAAGAACGGTTACAGGAACTGGGCATGGCATCCCACCCTTGATAGGACCTGATGGTAAAGACTGCAACGAAGACACCATTAAAGCCAACATCTTTAACACATTCTTCGGCTCAGTATTTGTAAACAGCAATGGATCATGCCCAGTATTTCCTAGCCGTACCACAGATAACAACAATGATCTAATACATATCGATTTTACAGAAGACAATGTTGAAAAAGCACTACACAATCTAAAACCATCCCTATCTACTGGACCGGATGGAATATGTGCCTACTTCTTAAAAAAGCTATCCACTGCCATAGCCAAACCTCTAAGCATAATCTTTGAAAAATCTTTCAGGACCAGCTCCTTGCCTAACCTATGGTCACAAGCCACAGTCATCCCCATCTTCAAAAAGGGAGACCCAAGCCTAGTTGAAAATTACAGACCAATCTCCTTATGCTGCGTCACCTGTAAAGTCATGGAATCAATTATTAACCAATCCATCATCCTCCACTTAGAGACAAACAACCTACTCTCCAATAAACAATTTGGTTTCAGAAAAAAACTATCCTGTAATCTGCAACTCTTACACTGCAAAAACATATGGACGACACAACTCGACCAGGGCAAAGCAATAGATGCAATCTACATAGACTTCTGTAAAGCCTTTGATTCAGTGGTACACGACAAACTACTCCTAAAAATAAAATCCTATGGTATCTCTGGACAACTGAATAACTGGATAGAAGCATTCCTGGAAAACAGACAACAAATGGTCAAAATTGGGAGCGTCCTATCAAATCCAGTACCTGTCAATAGTGGTGTCCCCCAAGGCAGTGTTCTAGGACCAACTCTCTTCATACTCTACATAAATGACCTCTGTGATCATATCAAGAGCAATTGCATTCTTTTCGCTGATGATGTAAAGCTGTTCAATACCACAGACAATACTGCTACCCTACAAAAAGATCTTGACTATGTATCAGAATGGTCAAACAAATGGCAACGTCAAATCTCAACAAATAAATGCTCTGTCTTACATATTGGCAAAAAAAATCAGAAAATAAAATACAAGCTGAATAGTCAAGATCTTGTTGATGACCCAAGCTCTGTAAAGGACCTTGGAATACTCACCTCTAATGATCTAAGTGCTAGAGCCCACTGCAACTACATAGCCAAAAAGGCATTAAGAGTTGTTAACCTAATCCTACGTAGCTTTTTCTCTGGTAATATCACACTACTAACCAGAGCATACAAAACATTTGCTAGACCAATACTCGAATACAGTTCATCAGTCTGGAACCCACATTACGTATCTGATATTAGCACAATTGAGAAAGTCCAGAAATATTTCACAAGAAGAGTTCTCCACTCCTCTACTCGTTGTAGAATACCTTATGTAGAATACTCGTTGCAGAATACCTTATATCTCCACTCCTCTACTCGTTGTAGAATACCTCCACTCCTCTACTCGTTGTAGAATACCTTACCTTACGTTGTAGAATACCTTATAGAATACCTTGAAATTCTAGAACTAGAAAACCTTGAATTACGCCGTCTTCGGTCTGATTTAAGCATGGTATATAAAATCATACATTGCAATGTCCTACCTGTCAATGAATACTTCAGCTTCAACCATAACAACACAAGAGCACACAATAGATACAAACTCAAAGTTAACCGCACCAAACTTGATTGCAGGAAATACGACTTCAGCAATAGAGTGGTCAATGTCTGGAATACTCTACCCAACTCTGTAGTTTCTTCCCCAAACCCCAAAAACTTTAACCTTAGACTGTCTACTATTGACCTCACCCCTTTCCTAAGAGGTCTGTAGGGGCGTGCATAAGCGCACCAACGTGCCTACCGTCCCTGTCCTATTGTTTCTCTTATTCTTCTTTTATTTTTCTTATATGTACCCATTTCATGTATTCACAACTATGTATACACTTATACTTATTATCTTGTAAACAATTGGCAAATCAAATAAATAAAAATAAATAAATAAATGGCTAGTTTAGTGAAGAGAAGGACTAGGGGAGACATGATAGCAGTGTTCCAATATTTGAGGGGCAGCCACAGAGAGGAAGGGGTCAAGCTATTTTCCAAGGCACCTGTAGGCCAGACAAGGAATAACGGATGGAAACTGAACAAGGAGAGATTTAACCTGGAAATAAGGAGAAACTTGACAGTGAGAACAATCAACCAATGGAAAAGCTTGCCCTTGGAAGTTGTGGGAGCGTCATCACTTAATCTGTTATCTGCATGATCTTCTATTTTTTTCATTAGCTTAAACCTTGTTTCTTGTGGATCTTCTAAGATAAAAACTAAATCATCTGCAAATACCTTTAACTTATACTCTTCCTTTTTAATTTCCATACCATTTATCTCTCTATCTTGTCTAATATTTCTATTCAGTACTTCCAGAGTCAATACAAATAATAATGGCAACAAGGGACATCCTTGTCTTGTACCCTTCTTAATATTAACACTTTCAGTCATATCTCCATTTACCATCACTTTTGTGGTTTGTTTGTAATATATTGCCTTAATCATTTTAATAAATCTCTCCCCAAAGTCCATCTCTTTTAATTGTGCAAATATAAACTGCCAGTTCACATTGTCAAACACCTAAAAGATCAACATCATTTGCTTCTCTGGATGCACTTCATAGTACTCTAGTGTATTCAAAATTATTCTATTATCTTTAATTTGTCTCTTAGGTAAAAAGCCATTTTGATCTGAGTGTATAAACTGATTTAAAAATCTCTGTAGTCTTTCTGCAATAATTGATGCAAATATGTTATAATCCGTATTCACTAGTGATATCAGCCTATAATTTTTAGTCTGTTGCAAGTCTGAGTCTTCTTTTGGTATGAGAGTAACATAAGCTTCCATCCAAGAATTGGGTACCTTCGCCTCTAACAATAAATCATTGAACAGTTCTAACTTTATATTACTTAAAGAGTCTTGCAAGTCTTTATATAATTCTGCCGGTAGTCCATCCGGGCCTGGTGTTTTGCCATTCTTTTGTCTTTTAATTGCTTCCGTAAATTCCATCATTGTTATTCTTTCTTCTAATGCTGTTTTAACTGTTTCTGGTACTGTTGGTAATTTTGCTTTTTGTAGGCATTGTTTTATTTTATCTTCTGAAATTGTCTCTTGATCATATAATTTGTCATAATATTTTGGAATTCTTTTTTTATCATCATTTTGATAGTGGTATCCCTTCATCATCTATTGGTTGGTCAATCAATTTCTTTTCTTTCTCCTTTTTCAATTTGTATGCCAGCCATATTTCTGGTTTATTTGCATTTTAAAAAAAGTTTTGCTTAGCGCTTTTGATATTTTGTGCTTGTTCTTCTTTTTCCATCAAATTCAACTTACGTTTTTTAAAAATTTTAAAATTTTGATTTTTTATCTTCTTTTTTGTGGATCTTTCTGTAGTTCATTCTCTAATCTCTTGTATTCTTTTTCTAGTTTCATTTGTGCTTATCTCCTCTTTTTATTTCTCTTTCCCACATGTTATAATTAATCCTCTAATATACACCTTTGCGGTATCCCATAAATTTTGTAGTGAGGTTTCTTTTTTTCTATTTTCTTTAAAGAAAAAAACCAATTCTCTTTCCATAAACTAAGTATATTCCTTTTCTTTTAATATTGTTTGATTCATTGTCCATCTTGGTTTCTTTTTTTTGTCCTTTCCATATAGCTTTATTCAGGTTATGATCTGCCCAAATGCTTGTTTCAATATTTATCTCTTGTATGTTAGATCTTAGCTCTGCTAATAACCACATCATATCTATTCTGGACCAGGACATATGTCTATTTGAATAAAATGAATATTGTTCTTTCTTGGGATAAGTCTCTCTCCAAACATCTTGAATACTTAGTTCTTCCACCATTTTAAAGAGGGCTTTTGGAAGTATTTTCCTAGCATTCTTATTTGTTTTTCTAGTTTTATAATCCAGTGTTGAGTCTACAATTGCATTAAAGTCTCCTATTATACATATACTTTGGTACTTCAATTCTATTATTTTCGTATGCAACCTGGTTGGTATCCATTGTATCCACACTGAGTCCACAATTACATTAAAGCCTACTAGAGAGTTTTAGGACCATAGCCCTGTGGAAAGTTGAAAAACTTTCTAGAAGTACGCAAATGACTTCCACAACAAGATGCCAACAACATGCTAAGTTGGAGAACTATACTTTTTTTAAGTTAAAGGAAAACGTAGAGAAATTTCCATTTCAGGCAATTCAGGCATTGAAAACATTAATGGAAAGTAGCTGGCCTATAATGAGGAATAGAAAATCTGAAGCCCAGGAAAATAAAATGCTAAGAGGACAACCAGGAAAGTAGATTTTCCCCTCTCAGGAGGACTTTATAAAAGGGGGAAACAGTCTTAATTTTATATTTATCACAGTGCATTTATGTTTTCCTCCTTGAAGGCTTGCTGTAGGCTAGATAATACGAAAGTTCCAGCTGATAGCAACCAGACAGACGTTTAGTTAATTTGGACAGCAAGCTAGGATCAGAGAGATTTGCTGCAGTACAGAGAATATTTTATTTATGGACTGAAATCTAAATTGTGTAAATTTTTTCTGGTGTCTGTGCTTATTTAAGAATCTAGAGAAAATACCAATGACAAAAATAAAATTGACATTAAAATAAAATGGACATCCACATGTATCTAAAAACTAAAAGATTAAATTAGATGAGACCTGGAAATCTGATATAGAAGCATGTGGACTAAAATTTACAATGTACTGAAAGTAATCACTTTTAACAGGTTAAGGCCCAAAAGAATCAATGCTGGTTTCCAGCACTATTTTTACTTACCTTGGATGAAAGCAGCATCCAGAAAGCCAATCTGTGTGACCTTCACCCTTCAGGATAATGTTCCCATTAGGAAAGGCCCACATTTTCCATAAGTGATCATCACTTCCAGTGACAACAATATCTTTTCTTGGATGTAAAGCCAAGCTGTAAGGAGTAAATAGAGAAAGTGAAGGTTAAAACTGAACAAAAAGGAGCATATTGATTTGGGTGTAGTTTGGAATTCAGGGTCATGTTCCTTTCTGGTAAATATAGTAGTTTGCTCCAAAGGTTGCTAATTTGAGAAAGTGAAGATGGGTTGGGCTTTTTACATCTAAAGATCTTCTGTGTTGATCTCATTTCTAGCTTTGTTCCCATATTATGATATGTCATGCTAGAAAAAGCCTTTTTGAGAGCAGAAGTTAACTCAGCAAAGAATCGGAAACAGAACCTAAGTAATGTTAGTTTCTGAGCTCTTTCAGTCCAGTTTTTTAACTATTACCATTTTTTATTCAGAGAACAAAAACTAATACCAGTTCCTTTTTTTTTCTTGGTCCTACTGTTTATTGGAATCTGTTTTTGGCAGATATATGCACAGACATACATTATAAAAGTAGCCCTTTTATAAAATTAATATTTTCTTTTCACACACTGTTACACATAGAAATATACATGTAACTTCCCTGTAACAAAAATAGCAAAAGGGGAAAATTATCACAATTTTGTCAGAACAGTAAACAGAAAACTGTTGCTCTTAATGTAATAACATATGTGCTTCAGGAGATAACATGAAATGATGAATAAAGGCATTTGAATTACTATACAGCATGTAGGAAACACACTACAATTAATTGGAAAACTAATTCTGCACCAAGTGAGAAATCAAGTAGATTCCTAAGCAAGCTAGCTGACAACTTTGTTATCCAAAAGATAGAGGAGGGAACTAGAGGGATACCCATACTAGACTTAATTCTTACAAACAGAGAAGAAGTGATAGAGGGAGTTGAACCTGCAGGAACCTTGGGTGAGAGTGAGCATGTCATACTAGAATTCAACATAACACAAACACAAGCAATAGAACATAATGACACCAGAGTCTTAGATTTTAAAAGAGATGATTTTAATAAACTCAGAGAGAACTTGGGAAAGATTGCTTGGATTAAAGTCCTAAAGATGAAAACAACTCAAGAAGCTTGGGAAACTCTGAAAAGTACAATCATAAAAGCCCAGACCAGCACAATACCACTGAGAAAGAAAAACAAGAAATCCAATATGGAACCAGCATGACTGGACAAAGATCTCTCTGACAAATTGAAAGACAAAAAGGACAAGTACAAAAAATGGAAAGAGGGACACAAAACTAAGGCAGAATATCAGCAGATAGCCAGAATCTGCAAAGACGAAGTCAGAAAAGCAAAGGCTCAGAACAAACAAAGACTTACAACAAAAGTCAAAGATAATTTTAAAAAGTTTCTTCCAACATATAAGTAACAAGAAAAAAATCAAGAAAACAGTCGGTCCACTAAAGAGAGAGGACGGCAAGGAAGTAACAGACAACAGAGAGAAAGCATTCTTCAACATAGTGACTAAATTAGTAGACCAGCGAAATACTGTGGGCATAATATACTTAGACTTCAGCAAGGCATTCGACAAAGTAGACCACAACCTCCTTCTTGGTAAGCTAGAAAAAAGTGAGATAGATAGCATCACCTTCAGATGGATTCGCAAATGGCTGACAAACCATACTCAACAAGTAGTCCTTAATGGGTCTAAATCTACATGGAGGGATGTAAGTAGTAGGGTGCCACAAGGTTCCATCTTAGGCCCAGTATTCTTCAATATCTTCATAAATGACTTTGATGAGGGAATAGAAGGAGAACTTACCAAATTTGCAGATGATACTAACCCGGCAGGAATAACTAACACCCTAGAAGATAGGCTCAAGATCCAGATGGATCTTGACAGACTTGAATACTGGGCCCTATCGAACAAAAGGAAATTCAATGTAGAGAACAGTAAAGTCTTACACTTAGACAAGAAAAACCAAAATACGCATATAGATTGGATGAAATCAGGCTTAATAGCAGTAACGGTAAGAGGGAACTTGGAGGCTCAGTGGACAACCTGTTAAATATGAACCAGCAGTGTGCAGCAGCAGCCAAAAAGCCAATGCAATCCTAAATTGCATTAACAGAGGGATACAATCAAGATCAAGTCAGGTACTAATACCACTTTATAAAGCCTTGGTAAGACCACACCTAGAATACTGCATCCAGTTTGGGTCACCACACAATAAAAAAAGATGTTGAGGCTCTTGAAAAAGTGCAGAGAAGGGCAATCAGGATGATTAGGGAACTGGAGACTAAAACATATGAAAAACGGTTACAGGAACTGGGCCTGGCTAGTCTAGTGAAGAGAAGGACCAGGGGAGACATGATAGCAGTGTTCCAATATTTGAGGGGCTGCCACAGAGAGGAAGGGGTCCTGCTATTGTCACGTCCCCACGGCATGCTGGAACCGTGACACCGAGCATTCCACTGCGTCTGAATATTCTACCGTGTTAGGAAGTACCTGCTAGCCAACCGACACGGGGTTCGGAATTGCCGATGGAGATTGACAACGAGCCTTGATGACGTCAGACACTGAACTATCACAAGTCGTGGGCGACTATCGGAGAACGATGAACATGCTGACCATTAAAATAATGACATCGGGGGGTGGATATTCACTGGGCGGGCACAGGGGGATTGGTGGGCTATGGAGAGTATAACGTGGCGAGGGTATGGTAAAGGAGGGTGGATAATTAACGGACGAATGCACAGTATCTGGGGGTTACATAGTGACCAGAAATTAAGCAGTACCGTTCACCGGACAGTGGATAAATTCATTACATTATTATCTGGTGTATAAATACAGCTCTGGCTACGAGGTGCGCCAGAGCTGACTTTACTATCATCTAGATGCTGGTTGTTACCCGAATCCGGAGCAGTATATGGACGAACAAAGACTCATTTTATAGTTGCTATGAGAGCTTTGTTTCCCTTTCTTTCTGGAATTCGGCTGAATAGCTAAGAGCTATTTTCTAAAGCCCCTGTAGGCCAGACAAGGAATAATGGATGGAAACTGAACAAGGAGAGATTTAACCTGGAAATAAGGAGAAATTTTCTGAAAGTGAGAACAATCAACCAATGTAATAGCTTACCCTTGGAAATTGAGGGAACTTCATCACTTGAGACTTTCAAGAAGAGATTGGACTGCCATTTGTCAGAAATGGTGTAGAGTTTCCTGCTTGGGCGGGGGATTGGACTATGTGAGTTACAAGGTCCTTTCCAACTCTGTTAATCTGTAATCACCAGTTTTGCATAATTTTTAAAATATTATATATTTCTCAAAGACCATCCTTCAGGATCCACCTGAAGATTTATACTCTTTCAGAGTAAAACAAACAAAGCTCATTCAAATACACACACACACACACACACTCTGTGATCATATCAAGAGCAATTGCATTCTCTTCGCTGATGATGTAAAGCTGTTCAATACCACAGACAATACTACTACCCTACAAAAAGATCTTGACTATGTATCAGAATGGTCAAACAAATGGCAACTTCAAATCTCAACAAATAAATGCTCTGTCTTACATATTGGCAAAAAAAAATCAGAAAATAAAATACAAGCTGAATAGTCAAGAACTTGTTGATGACCCAAGCTCTGTAAAGGACCTTGGAATACTCACCTCTAATGATCTAAGTGCTAGAGCCCACTGCAACTACATAGCCAAAAAGGCATTAAGAGTTGTTAACCTAATCCTACGTAGCTTTTTCTCTGGTAATATCACACTACTAACCAGAGCATACAAAACATTTGCTAGACCAATACTCGAATACAGTTCATCAGTCTGGAACCCACATTACGTATCTGATATTAGCACAATTGAGAAAGTCCAGAAATATTTCACAAGAAGAGTTCTCCACTCCTCTACTCGTTGTAGAATACCTTATGCCACCAGACTTGAAATTCTTGAACTAGAAAACCTTGAATTACGCCGTCTTCGGTCTGACTTAAGCATGGTATATAAAATCATACATTGCAATGTCCTACCTGTTAATGAATACTTCAGCTTCAACCATAACAACACAAGAGCACACAATAGATACAAACTCAAAGTAAACCGCACCAAACTTGATTGCAGGAAATACGACTTCAGCAATAGAGTGGTCAATGTCTGGAATACTCTACCCGACTCTGTAGTTTCTTCCCCAAACCCCAAAAACTTTAACCTTAGACTGTCTACTATTGACCTCTTTCCTAAGAGGTCTGTAGGGGGCGTGCATAAGCGCACCAACGTGCCTACCGTCCCTGTCCTATTGTTTCTCTTATTCTTTTATTTTTCTTATATGTACCCATTTCATGTATTCACAACTATGTATACACTTATACTTATTATCTTGTAAACAATTGGCAAATCAAATCAAATAAATAAATAAATAAATAAGTATATATGTCTATCTGTCTATTCCATGAGTATATTTCTTTCAATCTCAAACTTCAAACCTAATCTTCAAGATTGCCTGGTAAAGGATTCTCTTTTCATGGAGAAGACTGAGGAAAAATAAAAATTGTCTAGCTCTCTACAGTGGTGCCCACAGAAGTTATCATTGGCTTTAAGTGGCAGACATAACTGAATAATTGTAGTTGCAATTAGTGCAGCACAAAAAAAGAGAGAGAGAGGATATTGGTTGCCTGATCTCCCACAAATTTGCAACCAGCAACTGTATAAGATCTTTCTTATTTTTTTTACCTATTTTCTCATCTTCTCTGAGCAGTTGCTACATGAATTCTTGTTTCTTTCTTAAATTTTTAAACATAATCTGCACTTTCTTGTTATTCTTTGCCAACCTCTGTTCAATCTGAGCTTTACTTTTTCTGACATTATATCTATAACTCCAGATACCTGCTTGTTCCAGGTTATTTTATTACACTTAGATTTAGTTTTCATTAAAATCAAGAATTTTAACATCACATGGTATTTTGTTTGTAAGCTGCCTAAGTTGTCTCTAGAATTTTAATAAATGAATTAAAATATTTTCTCTCATGTTTCGCTTTTTTCTAATGCTCAAATTCTTAATGTGAAACATATAATTATATACAAGTTTAAGATTTAACCATATCATATTTAAAATGTTTAGAATACACTGTATACAGTATTTAAAACAATACCCCAAATATACTTCACTTCCCAAACAATGAATGCTGTCATTCTTTATACTTAAAAACCTTATTTTTTCATTAAAAAAGTAGAATTTCTTCCTTAAAAGCTTATAATTTTTACCAAGTTTGATTGTTGAAAATTGCAAGTAAAATATATCAGACAAAATAATCACTTGCTATTAGAATATAATGCAGGATGTGCAATTCTTAGAGATTACAGATTAACAGAGTTGGAAGGGATCTTGTAGGTAATCTAGTCCAACCCCCACCCAAGTGGGAGACCCTACACCATTTCTGACAAATGGCAGTCTAATCTCTTCTTGAAAGCCTCCAGTGATGAAGCTCCCACAACTTCTGAAGGCAAGCTGTTCCATTGGTTGATTGTTCGGACTGTCAGAAAATTTATCCTTATTTCCAGGTTAAATCTCTCCTTGTTCAGTTTCCATCCATTATTCCTTATCTAGCCTTCAGGCACTTTAGAAAATAGCAGGACTCCTTCCTCTCTGTGGCAGCCCCTCAAATATTGGAAGACTGCTACCCTGTCTCCCCTGGTCCTTCTCTTCACTAGACTAGCCAAGCCCTGTTCCTGTAACCGTTCTTCATGTTTTAGTCTCCAGTCCCCTAATCCAGTCCCCTTATTGCTCCTCTCTTCTCTTTAGTCTAATAAGTTATTTATTTATTTTATTTATTTATTTGGTTTGTCAATTGCTTGCAAGATAATAGGTATAAGTAAAAACATAGTTATGAATACATGGATACATATAAGAAAAATAAAAACAAAATAAAAGAAACAATAGGACAGGGATGGTAGGCACGTTGGTGTGCTTATGCACGCCCTTATTCTTTATTCCTTAGGAATGCTAAAGTTATTCCTTATTCATTAGGAATGCTAAAGTTGCTCAAAAATTGTACAGCTAGAAGCAAATACTACTTAATTAGTAGCTGGGGGGTGAGGAAGTGACATAAGTATGCTAAAGTTGCCTCTTGAAATAAGAGATTACATCTGTGGTTGGATTTAAATTTTTTTACTACCGGTTCTGTGGGCATGGCTTGGTTGGCGTGGCAGGGGAAGGATACTGTAAAATCTCCAGTCAGAGGTGGCATTCGCTGGTTCTCCGAACTACTCAAAATTTCTGCTACCGGTTCTCCAGAACTGGTCAGAACCTGCTGAATACCACCTCTGGATCACATTCATTCTCCAAGAAGTACTAAGCATGTAACATTAATTTGATGTTTTATTTAACATTGTTAAAAAGTTTAATTTCATCTTTTGACAGAGTCTTTTTAGGGCTTTGCAAGCTTTGCATGAAATACTTCAGGCATCACTTAAGTGCAGCAACTCTCTGTAATTCATTAAATCAGTATTTTTTTCAAATTTTCACTTGATCATGAAAACACTTTGCTGGTGCTTTTTCTTTAAAAACTGCATTAACTTTAATAAATGGACTTCTTAAACCAGCAAAAAGTTTTTTTTTTAGTCAGCAGAGAAGCCTGAAACAAGGTCTTCTTTAATGTACATAGTTTTTTTAATGAATAGTTTTCAAAATATGCACAACTCTACTAATGATTCAAAATACATGGTTTTGTAGGCTCAAATGAAAGTACTTTGATATGGTGTATTTCTGGTTATATAAGCGTACTTTCTACCTTTCTTGAGCATAAAACTGATTCTTATCATGAAGCAACTATTCAGAGGTCACTTTTACATTTACCTGTGCATTTATAATGAAATGAAAAATTTAATTCTCTTCAAGCATGATTTAAAAAAAGTAATTAGCAAAAAATATTAAATTGATATTTAAGAATTTGGCTTACAAAATACACAGGTTAGGCAAATTCTCCTGACATTATTATTAAATACATTTATTAAGGATGAGTGATGTGGCTGTGAGTCTGCTTAGTAAGACAATTTACACTGATGCATTTTGTCTTATTTAGGCAATAAGATAGTACAGTATAATATAGTGTGATGTCGCCTGTGGACGATGGCTCCTCCACAACTTCCTCAAAGGCCTCATGGGAGTATGAGAGCATTCCTGGCATGTCTGATAGTACTGACTCTGAATTGCGGCAGAACATGCCTCAGCTGGGGAGAGCTTGCAGGCCAATGAGGAAGAGCGGAGGAGCTACTGGCCTTGGTAGATGCGAGAGAGCACAGGGCAGAGAGGTGGAGATCTGCCAGATTGATGGAGAAAAGGCCCTGCCTCTCTTAATGGGCTGCATCGGGAGGGGCTATTTAGCACGGCAAGCATGTTCTGATCCAGCCTTAGCAGAAGCAAGAAACAGACTCCTTGTCATGAAAAACCCCTCTTTATTTACCTTTTGTGAATTAATTGCATTCACCCACTGAAAAGTCCAGGCAATAGTGGTTCAAAGAGTTAACAGCAGCAATAGACCTTATCATTTTCTTGAGATAATTACAAGGCCATGAGCTCCCAGCTAAAAGGCTGCAAATTAAGTTCTGGCAAGCAGTCTCTGTGGCACGAAACACAATGAGCAAAGTCTTCGTAAAAATGAACTGTTGTCTCCTCCGACAACCACTCCCCATTCCTTCTATTTATTTTCCCAGCCAGGGAGGGGCCATTCAGCGTCCATGTGTGCTTTGCTTCCTGAGTCGACTCCCTGACCTCCGTTGTTCCCCTCTCCTAACAGCTCTGTACATACGTGTGTCTGTCACAGGCCCCAGCTGTTCTTCCTCCTCACTCATATCAGTCTCCAAAGGCAGTTGCCTCTCCGGTGGCTGGGAAATGTCAGACGGCCCTGGCTCTATCTGTGTCCGACACAAAGCATCCATCAGAGCCTTCCCCAGACTCCAGAACTGGCCCAAGTTCCTCCCTAATCTCCTCATTGTCCGATTCTGCAGCCAGCTCTGCTGGCAGCTGGTGGCCCACAACAAGGCAGAGGGAGGCACTGCTGGAAGCAACGTGAGTGGATCGTGGCCAGATGACTGTTTGTGTTTCTGGAACTCTGAAGCTCATGGATTTAATTCAGTTGTGGAGAGTGTTTATGTTTGTGTTTGGAGCAGCTGGTTATCTGTTGGATGGACTAATTGGCCATTGCCTAGAAGGTTAGTTTGGAGATGGTTCATGGCTGGCTTTGCTGAAAATGACCCCCTGAACTCCTGGCTTGGACTATTCCTGTGACTTCTCCTTGCAAGCCCTGAAACTCGAACCACTTGATTTGTTGACAAAGCTCAGTGGAGGCCCCTGAACTTGGAGGGGATTTGGGGCTGTTTGTTTTTGGAACTTACCCAGGCAAAACCTTTATTTCCAATATTGTTTTTGGTTTGGTTGTAAGTTTGTTTTGATTTTGATTATCTAATTGGTTGCAAGTCAATTACTGTGCTAAGCTTGCAGTTGGGGGTTAGCTGAAAACCTGAAATAGAACGGTTGAGGGAACAGACTGAGTGGGCGGCCCCCACTTTCTTTTGAATTTTTTTTTAAAAAAAAAAAAAAAAAATTTTTTTTTTAAATTAATTTTTGAATAAAACCGGGGGGGGGTGGGGGGGGCGTTTCTTAACAAAGCCCTCTATACAAACCCTGATGTGTGGGCAGCACATATAGTACAGTACCATACAGTACAATACAGAGCAATGTGTTACAATACACTTAGCCTTGGAACTTTGATTTTTGTTGTTGTTATTGTTGTTTAGTTTTGAGCCTGCATTGCACATGTGCAGAAACCTCTGTCGGGACTTCCAGTAGTTGACCAGAAGTGTTGCAAAAGGTTTCTATGCATGTTCAGCACGTGCACAGAAATTTCATCTGGCTTTTGGAACTTTCAGAAGCGAGGAGAAGTGAAGCACTATAGTCACACTGTTGCTGGGGTGGAGAAACTATGCACTGCTTTTCTGAAATACTTTCACAAAAATTCTCTGCACAAATTTCACTCAAGCGGGGCATTCATTTGAGGTTTTGCACAGGCATAATACCTATTCCCCACATCTCATTATTACAAATTACAAAATTGTTAAAATCAACAATTATGAGGCAAAAGACAAAATACAGATTAAAACTGTGTAAAAGAAGATTTATCTCTTCAGGGGAAGAGATAAATAAACATAAACATAAATAAACATAAAAGGAAAATACAAAGAGAAAGGCCTGCTTATTGTTACAAAACAGTTAATATTCACCAAGCCAGTAGCCTCTTCCAAATTAATACCAGTCTCAATCCTTTACAACAGCAGCCACTTGCACTCCTCGCCCATTGTATTTATTCTAAGCTAATAAAGGATGAAAAACAGAATAACTGAGTTGAAGGATCCTACACCATTCCAGACAAGTGACTGTCCAGTCTCTTCTTGAAAGCCTCCAGTGATGGAGCACTCATAACTTCTGAAGGCAAGTCATTCCACTGGTTAATTGTTCTCACTATTAGGTAATTTCTCCTTAATTCTAGGTTGCTTCTTTCCTTGATTAGTTTCTTGTACATCTTGCACATGAGTGTTACAGTACTTTAATATTTATTCTAGATATCTGGGAAATAGGATCTAGGGCCTCCAAACAGTGAACCTGGGTCTAAATACCTGGCCTGCGTGGGCGGGGAGGGTTTGGACTAGATGACCTAAAAGGTTCCTTCCAACTCTTTTAATCTGTAATCTGTATTGCAGAAGCCTGGACCCATGATCTATGTGGCAGCCTTCTTTGCACCAGTCAAACTTGTTCCTGTGGCTTTAACCATGCAGGATTACTGAGCTGAAACATATTGGATTTAGATTTCATTTACCACACAGGATTACTGAGCTGAAACATATTAGATTTAGATTTCATTTAGATTTCAATGAAGAGTGTTTAAGTAGCCATATTTAGTTACCTAAGTGCTTCTTTTAAAATTCACAGTCATGCTGCAGAATTAACCTCCAAGAAGGATGAAATTCCTGTAGGTGCTTGCACAAGCATTTTGTGAACCATCAGCAAGTCTGCTAATTATGCACTGGAGTCTCCAAATAGAGAAAGTTTAATTTCCTTAATAATAAATGCTAGCTCATGTTTAAAGGCACCACAAACATCATTCCAACTTTGTATTTAAAAGAACTGTTGTACGTATTAAAACCACTGTCTTCCTTGCAATAGCTTCTGATATACATTCACAAAAGTGACCCGCACCTCGAAACATAGAGGAGAGTTTAAATAGTTGTAAGGGCATAATCAAAGACGTATTTGACATTAGGGTTTAAATTATTAATATCCCATGTTCCCTAGTGTAGATAGAGAAACCTTGTATATAGGATAATGCACAAAACTCCCTCCCACCCCACCCCCCAAAAATGGAATATCAGCATGCCATGAAAGTAAGCTTCTTCTGCCAGGAAGCATTCCTAAACAAAGTGAGGCTGCAAGCTGTCCAAAACCTTTTATTCAGGAAGTAAGTTTAGCTCTGGCTAGGTCACCATGACTAATCATAATTACAGTGGAATGAAGAGCATCTTGTCAAAAGTAGTTTTCTTTGCCTACTAGCATGGAAGACATTTTTAAAAACTCTACAATTCCAAGAGACTAGTAGAATGTGCTGTTGCCAGTGGTTACAGGAGTAGCCAAGCTAGATAAGAGAATACAATGGTCTATACAGAAAAGCAAAATGAAATAGACATGATTCCCTGCCCAGGAGAATGCATTATGAATCAATAATTTTCCTTCAATGGATAAGAGGAGGAGCAAAAAATGTATGTGTACTTTTTATAAAAATTAGCTATGGTTCATGAATCATAAAAGATCTGAATAGTAAATATAGTATAGATTTTTTTAGTCATTAGTATTGTAATAGTAATTAGAACAATGGTGACCTTGCCACATGCAATTGCCATGGCAAGCTGTAAGGGCCATCAGAGTGTACTGGGGCCATCAAAGGAGTATTCATTTCTGAAACATATTTGGTGTAAGAAATCAAGCTAAGAAAGCAGAAAGCAACAGTTCCTGGGCCAGGGTGAATGGTTATAATAACATTTGCCAAGCTTAATCACAGAATCATAAAGCTGCAATGAACCTTGGAGATCTTCTAGTCAAAGCCCTTCCCCTTATTGCATTCCAGACAAATTGTTGTCCAATCTTGTCTTAAAGACCCCCAATGATGGAGCACCCACGATTCCAGGAGATAAGCTGTTCCAATGTTTAATTGTTCTCATTGTCAGGAAATTTCTGCTTAGTTCCAGACAGGATCTATTGCTTCCATCTCTTGCTTCTTGTCCTGTCCTCAGTTGCTTTGGTGACTCAAACCCTGTTCTCTGTGAGAGCCCCTCAAGTACTAGAAGACAGCTATCATGTTTCTCATAAGCCTTCTCTTTGTTAGGCTTGACATACCTAGTTCCCTTAATGTTCATCATATTGTTTAGCCTATATTTATCATCTTTGTTGCTTTTCTTTGCATTCTTTCTAGGGCCTCAGAATCTTTTCTGTATCATAATGACCAGAACTGGACACAGTATTCCAAGTATGGTCTCACTAGTGCAGTATAAAGCTGGAGTATCACTTCTCATGATCTTAATACTGTTGATGCAGCCCAGGACTGCCTTGACTTTTTTGGCAGCACACTTTTGCCTCATACTTAAATGATGGATCAACAGGATTGCAACATTCTTCTCACAGTTGCTACTTTTAAACCAGGTACTGCTTATTCTATAGCTGTGCATTTGTTTTTTCCTTCCTAAGTGCAGGACCTTACTTTTCTCACCACTAAACTGCATCTTGTTGGTAAGGACCCAATGCTGAAATCTGTCAAGATCATCTTGAATTTATCTTCCAAAGTATTAGTAACCCAGCTTGGTGTCAGCTGCAAATTTGATGAGTTCCCCTTCTGTACCTTCATCTAGATCAATTATAAAGACCTTCTAAAGTGAATAGGTGATCTCTTACCAGTTTCTTGCCTATTTTGAACTGCTTTCCTGTTCTGTCTCTCGCAATACTCCTTTTGAAAGATTGGACTATTTTTTTCTCCTTTTGTGACAGATGCAAAGAAGGAATTAAACAGTTTTGATTTCTCTATCACCATCTTGCCATTGTTTCCCATTAGTGGACCATTTCTTTGACTTTCTTCTTGCTCTTTATGAAAGAAACTTTTTTGTTATTTTTGGCATTTGTCTTATTTCTCTCTGAGCCTTAGCTTTTCTGACTCCAACCTTGCAGATTCAAGCTACTGTATTTGCTGATACTCTGTACTAGTTATGTGTCCCTCCTTCCTTCCTTCCTTTTTATACTTGTCTTTCTCCCTTAGTTTATCAGAGAGCTCTTTATGCAGCAATGCTGCTTTTGTCTGGGGTCTCTCTTTTTTGTTTCTCTATGGTATTGTGTCTTATTGGGATTTTATGAACTCATTTTTCAGTTTATCAAGCATCTTGAATTGTTGAACTGAACTGAACTGAAACTCCAGTATTTCCATCCATGGAATTTTTCCTAATCTCCAAGTAACTGTCTGTGATTCAATAAGTAAAGGATCTTTATTCTGTCATTTTACAGGACAGATAGGTAGAAGATTGCCAGCACACACTCACAAAGTGACAGTCAGAAAATTCATCTCTCAATATAGAGACAAATTCAACCCCAATTTCAACTGGAAAACTGTTGACATTTTTAGATCAAGCCAAATCCCAAAATATTACTAGAGAATCTATGGGAGTCTAGCATTCTAACAAATCAGCCAATAACAAACATATAGAGATAAATCCTAACTGCATACTATTTAAAAGCCATACCATCAACAAAAGCAAAAACAATGCAGAGCACATCCTCCCTAGCATATCTCTAAGGGATCACCAAGTCAAAGCTTTACAAGATACGAGTTTAGATGAGTGCTTATGTGAGAAGTTACAGGAAAATAATATTAATTTAATACTAGATAACAATTGAGATTGGGATTAATTTAGACTTCTGAACAGCATTAGGCAATTGTAAAAGATATTGGCAGACTAAGTTTAGGATAGAAGCAGACTCCACTTTCTATTTACAATCAAACCAACCTTATTTTGACATTAAAGAAATCCTTAGAAAAAAATTATATGCAAGTTGGTATATACAGACTTGACAAAGGAATCTGAAAAATTAAAATTTCAAACATTTTAAATATGTGATATTAAAGCTGATGAGAACAATTTAAAAATGACCAATGTATAGAGGCGTATGTCAATATTTTATAATTAATTATAAAGAATATTCATCCTCATTGCACCAGGGTAACCAGCTAAAGAAAATATCTTGAAAACTAAGAAAACTGGGCACTTGCTAAGCCCTAAGTAGTTTCTAGTCAACAAATCAAACTAATCTCTTGTAATCTGGTTTGTTTTTTGTATGGCTGCTTCTGAAACTGGTTTGGAGAGAAGAAATTGCTTCAAAGCTCTTGAAAGTACAGGTTGATACTGCAGAGAAAGAATCAAAAATGAGATAAAGCAATATGGCTATTATTTTTTTATCCATAGTAGTCTGACATCCATATTGCTTTGTAAAACAGGACAGCAGCTTCCTGAAGACAATAGTATCACAGTTACAGAGTGCATCACACACAAAGTTGAAGGTAAGTATCCAATGAATTAAGCATGACATAACTTTCTGATCATAAGAGAGATAAAGGTTCACTCCGTATTCCATCTTTGTCTACCATTCCGTTTGCTCTTT
Organism: Notechis scutatus; assembly: GCF_049901735.1. Classification (NCBI taxonomy): domain Eukaryota; kingdom Metazoa; phylum Chordata; class Lepidosauria; order Squamata; family Elapidae; genus Notechis; species Notechis scutatus. Next base: position 164,797,822 of record NC_142009.1, read on the forward strand.
GTAAAAGAGATTGCTCACAGAATCTAAAGAATAGAGCTTTTGTTTCTGAAATATAATATGAGTAGCTGCCAAATAAATGTATTTGTTTCCTTTAAATTATTTATATGGCTGCCCATCTTGCTTCTACAATGCTGGATATCTAAAAGCAATTAAAATCATAATAATCAATGCCTCTTCAGATAAAAGTAACTGTAATGTTATTAATATAATGCAGCTAAGAGCCTAATAAACATACACCCTTCAACCGTACAACCAGGCTTACTCAGCTCAATGCCTGGGAAAAGAACTACATTTTTAAAGCTCTTTGAAACAGCAAAAACATTTTAATCTCGGGGTAGAGGTGGGGTGGGGTGTTCTGCATTCCATTAGATGATACTATTTCAAGGAAGGGACCAACTAGTATTCTTGTCACAACACTAGCTCCTCCACATCTCTCAACCAAATTAGTGACACCTTCCTTGGAAATTGTTTTTCAGCTTTTTGTTTTGTGAAGCAATTCCAGGCAACCATATCAACAAATTATCTAGGCATTTTCAGTAGCAGTTTGCTCTGGCCTTCTCAGTGTTGAAAATGTCTGGTCAAAATTGCCCAGCTAAGGCAACAGTTTCTTATTCATAATCTAGTCCATTAACCATTAGATACAACTAGTCCTCTCATTAATGAATATTAGCAAAATAAGTTGATAACTGAACTTACTCACAGAGCTTCAGTGCACTTTAAAGGTATGAAGCTTTGGGATGAAGTAATCACAAATTGCCAACACTTTGGAAAATGGACTCAAGATTCAAAAGTATCTTGACAAATGTTGAGCACTGGGCCTTATCCAACAAGATTAAGTTCAGTGGTGAAAAAAGTAAAGATCTGCACTTAGACAGGAAAAACCAAATGCATGGGTATAGAATAGGTAGTACCTGGCTCACAGTAGTAACTGTGAGATGGAACTTGGTGTCCTGGTGGACCACCATTTAAGTATGAATCAGTAATGTGTTGCAGCTGTGAAAAAAACAATATAGTCCTAGACTGCATCAACAGAGGATTATGAGACATTATGGTACTGCTTTACACTGTACTAGTGAGGCCACACTTGGAATACTGTGTCAAGGTCTGGTTACTATGATAAAAAATGATGCTGAGACCCTAGAACCGTGATGGCCATCATCCCAGATCAGGTCCACTGTGCATGCGCATGGCTCCCACCAGCCAACTGTCGGGTATCTGCTGCTCATGCGCGGGGGCGGGGGGCAGGGGGCGGGCAGGAGGCGTGCGTAAATGCGCAGGGCAGTGGTGGGATTCACATTTTTTTACTACCGGTTCTGTGGGCATGGCTTGGTGGGCGTGGCAGGGGAAGGATACTGTAAAATCTCCAGTCAGAGGTGGCGTTTGCCGGTTCTCTGAACTACTCAAAATTTCCACTACCGGTTCTCCAGAACTGGCCAGAACTGCTGAATACACCTCTGGCACAGGGCACAGGTGGGGAGGATCACGCATGCATGCGCAGGGGGTGTGGGGAGTGTGTGGGGGTCACACGTGCATATGCAGGGGCACAGGAGGATCGCACATGCATTGTATTATGGGTGCAGGCACATGTGCGCACGCACACACACACATTTTCGGCATGCGACGATGAAAAGGTTAGCCATCACTGCCCTAGAAAGAATGCAGAGAAGAGCAACAAAGATGATAAAGGATATGGAGACAATACCATACAATGAACATTTAGGAGAACTAGATGTGTCTAGTCCAATGAACAGAAGGATTGGGGTGACATGATAGCTGTCTTCTGGTACTTGAGGGCCAATTACAGAGAAAAGTGTGTGAACTTATTCTCCAAAGTACTTGCAGGCAGGATAAGAAGCAATGGGTGAAAACCTGTCAAAAAGAGATCCAACCTAGAATGAATCAATGGGAAAGGTGCCTCCCAGAGTTGTGGGTGCTCAATTGTTGGAGGTTTCCAAGAAAATATCGCACAGCCCTGGTCCAGGATGGGATAAGTTCTCCTGCCTTGGGCAGGGTGTTGGTCTAGATTGACCTCCAAGGTCTGTTCCTTCCTTAGAAGTTCCTTCCTTAGAAGCAGACAGGAGTGTATTTTCAACACATAAGACTGAAAAAATGGCAGGACCTGATCTTCTTGTTGCAATATAATTATTTATATGAAAAATTGCCTCAGAAGGTGACAACACCTCGCTGGCCATGATTGCGCTCAAATGCTATGATCAGACCTAATTTAAAGGGAAGGCCATTAGATAACACCAGGTATAGGCTGGACAGAATCCCACCCCCAAGTCTAAAGAGAACTAATTCTAATTTAGTTTATAATTTCTAAATAATTTAGAAGTCATTTTAAGATCCTATAGTGCTTAGTTTAGTTCCTAAATAATTCCGTGGTGCATTCCGACAGATATTTATAACTCCTCCACATTTATTAGCATATAACTGAACACCTTTCAACTCCCTTCTGTTAAAGCTTGATCCAATGATTATAGACTAATTCTTGCCTTTGATGACTATAATTACTATAGTGATGTTTCTTCACTAAATTATTTTAAATTAAGAAAGAGTTATTCTATGCAATAATTTTCTCATGAGTACATAGACAGTATTGCTGTTAACCACTAAATTGGAATTAAAAGTCTTCAACTTTATTGTAGATAAAGCATTTATCAAATGTTGCCTTGGGGGGGATAAATAAAAATGAAGAATCAAAATTTTCAAGTAACTTTTATCCATGATCTTTTCAAAGTGTATAATTTTGGTCTAAAAATCCTGATTATTGTTTCAATTCCAAAGGCTATATAAAAATTCAAGATTAGAATACATGGCAACACATAGGACCCATAGAATAGCATACTCGGAAGCGCTAGCTAGGCAGAGCAATATTTTTGCTCTTTCCCTAATTATTTTATATATAAACTCATTGGCTAAGGAAATTTCAGATCCAAAATATCATTTCCTAGAATTGCCATTATGAAGGTTCACTATTTTATGCAGAAGATGCAGCCGTTACTTCTAGAACTCTAATTGGTCTTAGGTACACTTTTAACACCTTGCATTATACTGTAAGAATCACCAGCTTCTGATAAACTATCAGAACATCAAAGCAATGGTCTTTGCTAAAACATTCAAGAAGCTCAAATAGGTGATAGAAGGGCAAAAGATTGATACACCTAAGGGCTTTTAAATTCTTGAATATGATTTTTTTCAAAAAGGTTGTCACAGAGTACACATACTGACTTGATCTTGTAGGCTCAAAATGCTTCAGCCATTTTAATGTTTTCTCACACTAAAGGCAGAGAATTCATCCCTACAGCTTTAAAACTATTCACAATTAAATCTCTAGTTCAGTTGCTTTATGATTTCCAGCTAGGACCCTGCCCAAATTCAGATCAATGGCAGAGGTTCAAACCAAGTTTATCAAGCACTGCTCCGTGTCCCAAGATGGGTATCCAGGGTAATTTTGATACTTGAGACTGGCCAAACAAGGGTTAAGAACTTGGCAACTAAATATAGATTACTGATTTAAGTGCTATTATTGCCAGGTTAGACTGATTCTATCCATTCTATCTGCTAAATGTCAAATGTTATGACCAGAAGTAATTCTAAAATCTTTCTTCCTGTGGCCTCCCTTTTTTATCTTTACAAGTTATTGAATCTATCCATGTCATTGGTTATCAGATCTTATCCACCAAATATATCTTTGCATGGTTTAACCAGGGGTGGGGTTCTACCGGTTCTGTCCACCTCTGTAGAACCGGTAGCACTGAAGAGCAGCAGACATAGAACCGGTTCTATGTCCGTTGATGTTTTTGCCCACCTGCCCACCCGGGCTCTTACCTGATCTTTATTTCCTGATTTTTCAACTTCAGCTGCCAAATGAGGCACAGCTGCAGTTAAAAAAATAAGAAAAGAGGGCTGTTTCAAAGGCTGCTTCTCGGCACGCAGCGTGCTAATGACGATTTAACAGGCACGCAGCTCACAGCGGGCAGGGAAGCTTGTAAATCCCAAACCGGTAGTTAACCCTGTCGTATCCCACCCCTAGCTTTAACCATCCAGGTGGAACTCAGTTAATTATATTAATTAATGTCTTCTTCACAATTAAGTTTCCTTTGGGGGGCCAGATTTAACTGCATGTCCTCAGCATTCCTGTCTGGGAAGTTTAAAAGGTTTCCTAGTGAAACCTCCATTTATGGTAACCATTCAAATGAATTCATTTTATGTGAAAATGAATATGAATCCTTTATATGTTGATACACTATATAAGAAAGGTTTATCTTTCCACTGTTGTGGTATGTTCCAGGTTAGTCTGAGTTATTTTATGTTGACTTTTTTCTTTCAAGAAAAATTCTAAGATTTACAATGTAGCACATTTTGTACAACAGTGAATGTACATAAACAACTGATCTCAGGTTTATCTGAATAATTATTCTTCTGTTTATATTTTAATAATTATTCTCAGTTAACTATAAGTAATAATTCAAATGTCTAAATTTTATAGGATGATTTATATTTATTTCATATGTTATGTTTGTATGTCAAAAATTTTTTCATACTGATCAATCACACTGGCATTCAAGTCCATATTTGTTAAATATCCATTCAGTCCTAACTCTATACACTTAAATATCCTCACACATACACTTAAATATCCCATTTCCATTGCACTTTGAAATGTTTAGTTTGACATAGCTATTCCTAACTTCTATATAATTACGCATACATATGTAGCTATTTTCACTTCTAACTTTCATTCCTTGCAATAGAGTAGACCGTATGCTACCCACTATGTTTTTACCAACATTATTTATTTATTGAATTATTGAGTTGCCCATCTGAAGTGCATGTGTCTTTGGGTGGCATACACAAATAAAATGCAAATTAATAGCCATAAAACCAATTAAAACTGTTAAAAACTATAGTAACAAAAAATGGGAGAATGCAATCCAAACTTATAATGCAACCATTTAATGGGTTCCATGCTTCCCCAAGCTCAACAGCACATCCTTTCAGAAGGTTGACAGAATTGGGGGCCAATCAGGGAATTATGGATGCCCAAAAAGCTGGGTATACCACAGAAAAGTCTACCTTCCTGAGTTTCACCAAACAAAGCACCTGACAGATCACACTAATTACTAAGGTAATGTGATTTTCTTGTCTTCTGTTTAAGAGCTTGGGTGCTTCTAAACAACAAATAAGGAGCTATATTCTCTATACCAGTAATTTCATTTGCAGCTTTCAATAAACAAATCACACAGAGCAAAACTATTTTGTGAAGTGCTACTTAAATATCTACAAGATGATAGAAAAATAGTCTCCTTCAATCCTGCTAGTTGATATTTTTTATTGTCATGGATGACATTAGTTTACTATAATGTAACTGACATGGCTGATATCTGAGATGAATGTATGAGATACCATTTTGTGTCTTTCCTCCTATCCATGTTTCAATGGAATTACTACTGTCCAAAATAGAAAGTTAAACAATGAATATACAGGGACAACAATCCTGTTGTACATTCCAGTCCTGGAATTCTAGTTTGCCTATAGAAAAGTATTTGAAGACACAGTGTGTTAGAGGTATACACAGAAAATGTGTTTTGACCCATCCATTGAACAAATGTGGGCTGGACACTTAATGGAACTATTTCAGGGAGGTGGATAGCATATTTGGCTGTTTCAAACTGTTTGGTTATTCCAGATTTTGGTTGAGGTCATTCTAGAGAGATCCTATGGCAGGGGTGGGCAAACTACGGCCCGCGGGCCACATCCGGCCCGTTGGTCTGTCCAATGCGGCCCGCCCCTGAAAAAAAATTGCTGCCATTGGTCTGTCCAATCCGGCCCGCCCCTGAAAAAAAATCACTGGGCGTGGCGCATTGCCCTGTGCCGCATGGCCCCCAAAGCTGCAAAACAGTGCGGAGCGATCTAGGGGTAGGAAAGAAAAGAAATTTGCAAAGGCCTCGGCTGGGAGTTCGAAATCACCTTCGAGTGCGACCTCTCCGAAGGTGAGTCCCGCCGATCCCCTTTTTTCCGGGGCTTCCAGGCTTAAACTTTGCAAAGGCAAAGCTTGCAGGCTGGAGTGTCTTCCCGCCAAGGAGCGGGAAGGGTTCCGCCCAGCGGGCGGGCGGGCTGCTTGGAGCGGGCTGCTGTGTGGCTCGGGATGAGGCGCGAGCGCCCGCGAGTTCAAACGAAGCCAAAAGTTGCTGGGAAGTTGCTCGGGTTTCCGGGGCTTCCAGGGCTTTGCAAAGGCAAAGTTTGCAGGCTGGAGCATCTTCCCGCCGAGGAGCGGGAAGGGTTCCGCCCGGCGGGTGGGCGGGCTGCTTAAACTTTGCTTGGGCGGCACTTTAAAAGCCTGCTCCCAGCACCCGAGCAACTTCCCAGCAACTTTTGGCTTCCTTTTAACTCGCGGGCGTTCGCGCTGGCCCCGAGCCGCGCGGCAGAGGGGAAGCCTGGCGGGCGGGCGGGCTGCTTGGAGGAGGTGACCCGGCAGTGCTCCAGCAGCAGCAACAGGCAGTTTCGCCCGGGCTCCGCTCAGGTGTCCGGCTGGGGCTGTCAGGAGTTGCTACCGCCGGCACAGCTCCGTGCGGCTCCAGTCCCGCGTTGCCTTGGGAAGGAAAAGGCAAAACCAGGAGCCGCTGAGCCTGAGCCTCCGGTGCCGCTGCTCCGTTGCAAAGCACCGCCGCGGCTCTTCCTTTTTGCCTTTCCCTTCCCGAGGCAACGCGGACTGGAGCCGCGGAGCCGCGCCGGCGGTAGCAACTCCTGACTCAGGGGCCTCCGAGGGGAGGGGAAGGAGGAAAGAGGGGGGAAGGGTGGGGGGGTGATTCCCAAAAATCTTGTGCTGACCCAGCCCGTCTGTCAAATTTTAAAAGTCAATGCGGCCCCCGAGCCAAAAAGTTTGCCCACCCGTCCTATGGCAACAGTAGGATAAGACTGCTGTGTCTCATCCCTCCCTCCTGTCCTCTGCAAGGCTTGCATGCTAGCCAACACACTGAAAGGATTGCCTCTCCTTCTAACTTAAGAAAATGAAGACTCTTGAAACGAAGTATTTCAAAAGAAAGCTTTTATTAAGCAAAAGTGAAAGCATGCCATTCAAAGCAATGCCCTCAGGCAAGACAAGTAGAATTAAAGCAGGAGACACCCGTCCCTTTACCCAGATGTGGATTCAGCCAATCCGCAGGTGTGAAGATGTTATTGTACCGGCAGCTCTGAGAAACAGAGAAGCATACATTCCCACGGCCATCTTCCACTGGTTATTAAAACATCCCACATGGCCCTCCTCTCCCCAAGAGGTGAGAAAATCTCAGGGCTTGTATTTTATAAATACAAGTTATAAAATACCAGTTGTCACAGGCAATACTAATGAATCGAATCCAAGCCCCCCCTTCCTCCAATTGAATGGCAGTATCACTTTTAGGGATCTGATACCCACACTGATCTATCTCAGCATTTTCTTTTTCCCTCCCTCCCTCCCTTCCTTTAGTCACTCTGATGATTGGCATATTCCAGCTACCCATCCAACCTTTATCTTCCCAGTGACCACAGTGGCTTCTTCAGCTTTTCTCAATTTTTTTTCTGCACTGGAATTGTTGATGGCTTTTTTAAGGAACTTCTTCCTGTCTTGAGCTTTTTCCAACTGTTTTTTTTTCTGTCAAGAAATCCAACTTCTTGCTTTGTATTTTTTTTTCATTAACTTTTATAAAGTGAACTGTGCAACTATACTTACATTTAATTTCTATTAAAATGAAAAATCTGCAACTTGTGTCCAAAATGGTTCTCAGTCTCTAAATATTTAACTGATACTTTCTTTTCTTAGTTGTTCAACCTATGGCAATATGGGTAGAAACTGGACTTGTGGTTTTATTGGGTAATGGATTTAACCAATGACTGGTGTATCATCTGTTATTCCTATTTAAAAGGAGGAGTTCATTTATCTTATTTACAAGTGAGCAAAGATTAGTTAAATACAGTGATGGGAGGGGAGATTTTCTTACTCCATGCTTTCTGAGTCTTTGTAAAATGCCTCCTCGCTTGCCCCTCCTTCTCCTTCTCTTGTTTCTCTTCTGCCTCTTTCTAACTGTCGTGCCAAGACAGATAACTGCCATTCCCTCAGTCAGAATTTCCTCAGCATTTGAAAAGAAGGGATAAATAAACCCAGAAAGCTGCTTGTTATTTAAAATCCACTGTCTGATATTCAAAATCTGATCTCAAGTATGAAATTCAGTCTTCCATTCCATTCCATTCCACTCCACTCTACTCTATGGTTGCATGACTGCAAATGATCATAAATGCAGCTATGTTGTCAAGTGTCTGAAGTTTGGTCGCATTGTCAGGGGGCATTCGTTAGAACCTTAAATGCAAGTCATAAGTAATCCCAAGGTAGATCCATCGTAACTTTGAACAGCCACCAAGTGACCAAACATAAATTGAGAACCACTACACCACTTTGATAAAGAGTTGCCTTTTACCCAAAGTTTGAAGCATAATTCAAGGGGTTATAAGACATACATTTTTCATTAGTTACATCAGGAAAATATACCATTTTTAAAATTAATTGATTAGTAACACTATCTTCTAGGATGTTTCTGGGAAGTATGAAAATTTTGGCAGCTACATGCCTCTTCTTTTCAAATTTCCATTAGAGTAAGGAGGGGGAAGTGTTGCTTTAGAATGGGTTATGGAGAAATGAAACCTCAACGATTCCACTGAAGAATGTGAGAGCCTGAAACCTTTTCAAGGACATTGTAGCAGATGTGGAGTTGGAGCAGACAGTTCCCATAATAAAGTGAACCTGTTTACATGGATTATGTGAGATGTTGGGGGTTTGGTATTGTTTAATTCTATGAACTAGTGTCTGGGAATCTCAGACATAGTTTTGCTTTGACATTACCATGCAGTGTACTCAATAAACAGTAAGATTTTCAAAAACAGAATGAACCTGGCGATTTATTTGGATTCTTGGGATGTTGACAATTTCCTTGAATACGAAATGGTGCAGAGGCACCCCCAGGTTGCATATTTCTTATATCTGGAGAATAATTATTAGAAATTCCACTCACCAATGCAAAAAGCTCATCAAGCAATTTACCTTTCATTTTATCTTAATTTTAATTCAATCTTTCAAATAATGCTTCCAAGCATTATTTCATTTTTACTGCAAATCTGGCTTTCAACTCATATAAAGCCAACAAGATATAACCCATACCTAACATCCAATATGGACTGCTTTAATCTGTGGAAAAGGCAGCAATTGATAAGTCAAGGGGGGGGGGGGGAATCTTGGAAAAGAATTAAGTTAAACTGCCTTTTAAAGCTAGAGTACAATAAACTAATTTACAGTGATAAAACACATAATAGTATGCATTTCAATTCTGGTTTTATTTCAGCATTATAGCAATCCTACTTGCAAACAGCCTGGAGAGATAAAGAAACTGGTTTCTTTGATGCGGTCCATTAACTTGCGTGATCAAGAAGATTCAAACCAAGGCAAGTGCTCATAATCTTGTAAAGTCTTTAAAGATGAACTTTCCTTCTTTAAACTCATGTACAAGGATAAGGATATGCATAATAAAGTGAAAATACAAATGGAATAGGCTATAAATATTGTGAAATAAATAATCAATAAAATAAATATAATTTGATTTAAAGTTAAACATATGTGATATATATCCTCTACTAGTACTGTGCTAGCATCATATGTTTCAAAAAACCAAATATTTTTTTAAATTCAAAAACTAGATTTTGAGAAATATATTAATAGCTCAGGGTAGCCACTTTCTGTACCAGGCATGGATACCAGATGGCCAAGTTAAAACTGTTAAGCTATAAAACTTGCTGGAGATCCTGAGGCATTCATAATGGCATTGGAAAATTGAAATATGAAAGCCAGCTGGGTGTCTTTAAGCCAATCTTTCTAGTCCAAATCTGCTCTAGTAAGAGACTCTATATCATTCTAGACAAGTGGCTGTCCAGTCCTTAAAAGCCTCTAGTGATAGAGCACCCACAACTTCTGAAGGTAAACCATTCCCCTGGTTAATTGTTCTCACTGTTAGGAAATTTCTCCTTAATTCTAGGTTGCTTCTCTCCTTGATTAGTTTCCATTGTTTGCTTCTTGCCTTCTGATGCTTTAGAAAATAGCTTGACCCCTTCCTCTCAGTGGCAGCCTCTCAAATATTGGAACACTGCTATCATGTCATCCCTGGTCCTTCTTTTCACTAGACTAGACAAATCCAATTCCTTCAACTGTTCTTCATATGTTTTAACCTGTTCTTCAAAAGGTTTAGCATTTATGTTTTAGCTCTGTTCTGCTTTATTTCCAGAGTCTTTACAACTGACCAAAACTAGATGTAGTATTCTAAGTATGGTCTTACCAAGACTTTATAAAGTGGTACTAATACTTCACGTGATCTTGATTCTATCCCAACCTAGGAATGCATTGGCTTTTTTGGCTGCTGCCACACACTACTGGCTCATGTTTAAGTGATTGTCCACTAGGATTCCAAGATCCCTTTCACAGTTACTGCTCCTGAGCCAGGTTTCACCTAATCTGTACCTGTACATTTGATTTTTCTTGCCTAAGTGTAAAACCTTACTTTTCTTGAATTTCATTTTGTTACATAGGGCCCAGTCTGTTGAGGTAGATCTTGAGCCTATCTTCCGGGGTGCCAGCTATTCCTGTCAGTTTAGCATTGTCTACAAATTTGATGAGTTCCCCTTCTATTTTGAGCCGTGGGGCGTAGTGGTTAGAAAGCAGTACTGCAGGCTACTTCTGCTGCCTGCCAGCTGCCTGTTTTTTTACAGTTCAATTCTCACCAGCTCAAAGTTAACTCAGTGTTCCATCCTTCTGAAATTGATAAAATGAGGACCTAGATTGTTGGGGCCAATATGCTAACTCTGTAAACCACTTAAAGAGGTCTGTAAAACACTGTGAAGTGGTATATAAGTCTAAGTGCTATTGTTATTGCTGTTCCTTCATCTAAATTGTTTTTGAAGATATTAAAGAGAACTGGGTCTAAAATGGAACCTTAGGGTACCCCACTGCTTCCTTCCTTCCTTCCAGGTAGATGTAGTTCCATTGATGACTACATGTTAATGCTATTTGACAGTCAATTACAAATACATCTGGTGATGATGCTTCCATTCCACATTTTTCTAGCTTATCAAAACGTAGATTATGGTCTATTTGTCCAATCCAAAGTATACTATGTTCATTGCATTCCACTAATTTAGTCAATTTGTCAAGTAATGAAATATGATTTATTTGGCTTTTTTTTTTTTTTTGATAAACTCATGTTGGCTTCTGGTTATAACTTTGCTTGCTTCTAGGTGTTCACAGATCTGTTGCTTGACTATCTTTTCCAAGATCTTCCCAGGTATTGATAACTACAGACTGATTAGTTTGTAGTTTCCTGGGTCTATTTTTTTTTAATGGGGAAACATCTGCTCTTTCCAGTCCTCTGGTAATTCCCTGGTGCTTCAGGGTTTTTAAACAATATGGTTCAATGGTTCTGAGATAACATCTGCCAGTTTGTTCATAACTCTAGGATTTGAACTCATCTAGAGTGGACAGGTATTCTCTTTCCATTTTTTGCTTACTTTAACTTGTATTCCTTATCTGTATTTTATAGTTATGTTTTTGGAAGGTTGAGCTGTATTATCCTTTTGAATGAAGACAGATGCAAAGAGTGAATTATGTAGTTCTCTATTGTCCATTACTTTCTTGGCATCTTTTCTCATTAATGGACCGATGGTTACCTTGACTTTTTTCTTGTTTTTTTTCTGTCAGTCAATCAGAGCTAGAAGAGATCTTGGAGGACATCTAGTCCAACCCGCTGTTCAAGTAGGAGACTTTATACCATTTTAGACAGATGGCTGTCCAGTTTTTTCTTAAAAACCTCCAGTGAGCACCTACAACTTTTGAAGGCAAGTTTCTCCTTAATTCTAGGTTGCTTCTCTTCTTGATTAGTTTCCATCCATGTGTTAAAAGAAACTTTTTTTCCTTTTTTCCTTTCTCACACACCCTAACTTAACTCACAGGGTTGTTGAGGAGAAAATAAGAAGAGGAAGGAGTAATACGTACATTTCTTTCCTTAGGTTATTTATAAAGTAATAAAGGTGGGATAAAAAAATAATTAATAAATAAAAAAGCCTATTATGGATACCTTTTAACATGAAGTTATCTGAGCCATTTATCTGGGCTTCTCTGCAGCACATCAACAAACAGCAAACTTTGTTAAAACTGTGTTTTTAGTACGAGAATCATACTCTAGGCAGGGGTACTTAGCCATCCAATCCAATAGTCTCTGCAAGGCAGGGACACCTTATGAACACATTCCAGACAGATGGCTTTCAAAGTTCCACTTGAGTGTGTTTAATGAAACAGAACTCACTATTTTTCTGCCTAACTGGTTTCATTGCCAAACTGTTCTTACTGCTATTAAGTTTCAACTAGAATTTGAGTATTAGAAAAAATTAAATTCATTATGCCCTGTCCTCTTATTTAGAATGAGAAACAAGTTTTGATCTTCTTTTATGTGACATCCTTTCAGATATTTGACAAGTGCTATATCATCCCAGTCATTCCCATTCATCATTTTTTTCTAACCATATCCATATCCTTCACAAGATTTAAACTCTAATTAGGTTCTCCTCCAAGAAAGGGCATACATTTGGTTAAAAGAGATTTCAGTTCCCAACAGAAATACAGTCTCCTTTTCCCCTTGAATCAACAGAGGAAAGATGAAGGGAAGAGCAATACTTCATATCTCCACTGTTCTTATGAGCTTTTTCTTTGCTTTCTCTTCTGGAACACAAAAAGAGGACTCAGGAGAAACATAAAATTTTTAATTAATAATGTAACTAAAATCCCTAATGAATTCTAGACTCCACTCGCCTTTTCCAGGAAATGTTTGCATCTAAAATAACTAATAATACATTTTGATGGCCGTAAAGTTCATGGACTACACTGCAGAATTGTCTTTTATCTCTTTAAAGATATTTGTTTGTTTATATTTGTTCAATTTATATATCTGCTCAGTTCAACACATTTAAAAAATAACAAGAAGCAAATATAAATAAGTTAGCAAAACAAGAAGACCATTGGAAACTTAATAAAACAAGTAGAATTATAAAACATATTTTTGTGGTATTCATAAAATGTTAAAAAACCCTTTGCATATTAAGTGATCGCTACACATTTATACTGATTTATACAAGCTACTTCAAGAACCATGTCTTTGAGAATGTAATTTTAACTCTTTTTCACTTTTTTCAACCAATTTTGAGAATGACTCCCTGTTAGCAAGAGATATATTTTCCACCTTCAGAACTGGCATATTTTCCACAGCCAATAGCCAATTTGTTCATTTCAACAACCAAATGAAAAATCAGAACCATCCAGGGGTGGGCTGCTACTGGTTCGCCCCAGTAAACCCGTAGCTAATTTTATGGCCTTTTTATGGCTGGTTCAGCAAACCAGCAAATTCCAGCCCTGGCTGGCCCTGCCTGGCCCACCCCTCCCAGGAGTCCCCACATGGCCCATTTTGGACCCCAGATAAGTATAAGGCCTGCGCAGAGGTTCGGGGAGTATGGTGGACTGACATTCGAAATGAGACACAGGGAAATGTCTGAGAAAATGCCAGCCCTGAGTGAACTCAGGTAGCAGTATTTATTGAGAAAAAACACAAGCAAAAATACAGTATGCATATTCAGAAAACAATGACCTCAACAGGAGATTACTTCACCAGCATGAGAACACACAATCTTGGAAAGTCCCAGATGTTACCTTGCTAGGATGAGATCATACAGCCACGGAAAGTCTCATGGGAAAGTTTGGAAAGTCCCATGAGAAAGCACAACTGTGTACCTTGAACTTTTACCTATTTTCCTATTCCTTCTAAACTTGCAGATCAAAACAGGATGAGACACTCATGAGCAAAGGTACTCCTACCCCCACCAAGAATGTCTATATCCCTAGACCTATTGCTAGTATTTCAAAGGCCTTACAGAAAATGATAAAATGATCAATAGATTATATTACCACATTCCCTCCTTTTTTATTTATTCAAAGATAGGGGGTGTTTTAGTGGCATAGTACACAGTTCCCTCATGACCTGATCCCACACGCCGGAAGACTGAGGTACACATTTGTAATAGATTAGGAATACATTGAATAAAACAACATAATAAGATACATATAGCAATAATAATAACAACCCCTTGCATCAAACTGTTGCATCAAATCTCTGCCCCACAAGTTAACGTGAAGGCGCAGAACAATCGGTTGGACAAATGCAACAGCCCCTCCCTGCTGTGTTTTAACTCTAAGAATCTTCCTACTAACCCGTGCGTCTTGAAGTCCTCCGACTCCTCGAACAGACGGTGTAGGATCTGTCGGCCACTCCCTAGGCCACTCACTTTCACTGATCACAGAGACATCTGCTCCAGTGTCCAGCACTCCAGTAAACTTTCTGCCTTCAACCAAAAGAGTTAATTTTGGTTTGTCATTTTGCCTAATACCTTGCATAATAGAAAACACACTAGACTCCTTAACCCTATCCGTAGATCCAAATCCACCCTGACGAATTCCATCTGACTCTCCCAAAGACATAGATGGCAAAACTATAAGCTGTGCAAAACAATCCCCTTTTTTCAAAGATTGAGGGACAGGTGAGTGAACCTGAATTTTGATCTGACCCTCATAATCCGAATCAATAACCCCAGGAACCACAAACAATTGACGCCTATGAGCCGATGATCTAGGAAGAAGAAGACCCACAGAAGCCGGAGGCAACGGTCCATAGAAATCCGTTGACCCCAAACAAACCACATGTGGAAACCCCAATTCCAAATCCTCGGCTAATGGAAGATCAATTCCTGCTGAACCTTTAGTAGCTGGCGACCACATCTTATCCCTACCTCTCTCTGGTGGCTCCAACCCTTCAGACATTACTTCACTCTTTAGAGTAGGGAGAATGCCCTGATCCCTGCTTCCTAGTTTTTTCCCTCAGAATGAAGTCTGCATTGATTTGCCCAATGGTAGCCTTTCTTACATTTTGGGCACACTGATTTAGGACGAACACCCTGTCCCATTGATCTCTTATTCTGCTGACTTTGACCTCCTCCAGGAGCCCGACATTGCGCTTTAAAATGTCCAGGCTTCCCACAATTGAAACAATTCCCCTTTTGAGCATGTCCTGTTTGTAAAGCCATAGCTAAAGTCTCCATGTTAAAAGACTGACTCCCTACCTTCCTACATGCATTAATCAAATCTGCGATTTCTCGCTCTCCACTTGCTACAAGTGGATTTAAGATCTTTCTGCAATCTGTGTTAGCTTGTTCTACTGCTAACTTAAAAAGCAACTCTTTCTGGGCGAATTGATTATCAATTTGTCTTTCAATAGCCAATTTCAGTCTGCTAATGAAATTTTCATAGGGTTCATTGTTCCCTTGTTTGATGTTAGTAAAGGTCTTCTCACCACCTTCGCCGTCAGGGAGAGCCCCTATGGCTTGAAAAATTAATTGTGGGAGAAGAACGAACCCCTCCTCAGGCATACCATCTCTCTGTTGTTCCACTGTTGTAAAATTACCAGCTCCGTAAAGCTGATCTGGGGTAACATTTGCTGTTCCCCTCTGGACTGCCAGCTGTCTCCATTTCTGATCTAACACCAAATATTGAGCTGGAGTTAAAATCATATTTAACAGAGCTTTCCAGTCAGCCGGAATCATTTTATTTCCATAACCAACTGCTTCTAACAATGCCTGAGTATATGGCGATCTAACACCATATTCTTTTGCTGCTTGCTTAACTTCCCTCAAAATCCTGAGAGGTAAAGGCTTCCACTCCCGCTGCGGATTCAACGCAGCGTCCATGACAATTTCTACTGGATTAAGTTGAACTTCTACTCCAAACTCCACCAAATCATCTCCTGATAATTCCCCTCTATTCTTTGCTTCTTGAATAGCTGCAGTAACTGCATCCACCTGAACCCTTAAAGGTAAACTCTTATCCTCTGACAAAGTATTTCTAGCGCCGGACAGTCCCCAGATTTATCTGGAGGTGCCGTCGGCGGCAACAAACGTACCGCATGGTAAAGCGGCAAACCTTCTTCGGGGGTGCTAGGAGCGGTTGTTCATAAGTAGCTAACGCATCCATAATCACCCTCCAGGTTAACAAAATTGAAGAAGGGGCACGAGGTTCCTCGTGCAAAAATTTCCCTATCTTTTTCCAGGACTCTACTTTAATACTACCTCCCTCCGGATATGACTTAATATTTTTCCAAACATACTGTAGTAAGTCCTCAATTTCTTTCTTTCCTACAGCACAACCCCTACTGCCAATTCCAAACCCAAAACTATTCCCAATGATCCCTCTCAATTCCCTGATGTGCTCTTTCTGAGCCTTCGAGAGATCTCCCCCATACTCACGAAAAGAATCTATCTTCGTCCAGCGAAGAAGATGAGGGCCCAGTCGACGTCCGCGACGATGAGTATAGGATGCGGGAAACGTATAGCCTTCCAAGCTATCACGTCGGGGTCACCATTTATGGTGGACTGACATTCGAAATGAGACACAGGGAAATGTCTGAGAAAATGCCAGCCCTGAGTGAACTCAGGTAGCAGTATTTATTGAGAAAAACACAAGCAAAAATACAGTATGCATATTCAGAAAACAATGACCTCAACAGGAGATTACTTCACCAGCATGAGAACACACAATCTTGGAAAGTCCCAGATGTTACCTTGCTAGGATGAGATCATACAGCCACGGAAAGTCTCATGGGAAAGTTTGGAAAGTCCCATGAGAAAGCACAACTGTGTACCTTGAACTTTTACCTATTTTCCTATTCCTTCTAAACTTGCAGATCAAAACAGGATGAGACACTCATGAGCAAAGGTACTCCTACCCCCACCAAGAATGTCTATATCCCTAGACCTATTGCTAGAATTTCAAAGGCCTTACAGAAAATGATAAAATGATCAATAGATTATATTACCACAGGGAGGACAAAAAAATGGCCTCCCAGAGGCTCTGCAAGGTTGGAAACGGGCCCATTTCCGTACTGCAGAGGGCCTCTGGAGCCTGGAGAGGCTGCATTCACCTTCCTGGGGGCTCAAGGAAAGCCTCCAGAGGCCAAGGACGGCAAAAAACAGGCCTCCCGGAAGTTCCAGAAAGCCAGAAACGCGCCAGATTCTGCCTTCTGGAGCCCGGGGAAGCCATTTTTGCCCTTCCGGAAGTTCGAGGAAAAGCAGTAGAGAGAAAATAGAACTGCTTAATTCATTCTTTGCATCTGTCTTCACACCATCAGCAGAAGTAGCCTGCAGTACTGCACTGTGCCACTGCAGCTCATAAAGTTATTACCAGAAGCCAACATAGGTTCATCAAAAACAGATCATGTCAAACAAATTTCATTATTTAATAAAGTGGCTAAATTAGTAGATCAGCAAAATGTTGTAGATATAGCATACTTAGATTTCAATAAGGCATTTTAAGAAATAAACCACAACCTACTTCTTGGTAAGCTAGAAAATGTGGGATAGACAGTATCATCACAAGATGGATTTGTAACTAGCTGACAAACCATTTTCAATGTGTCATCCTTAACAAAACCACATCCAAATGGAGGGAAGAAAGCAGTGGGGGTACCCCAAGGTTCCATTCTAGACCCAGTTCTCCTCAATAGCTTTATAAATGATCTAAAGGAGGGAATAGAAACAGAAACTCATCGAATTTGGAGACCACACTAAGCTGGTAGGAATAGCTAACACCCCAGAAGATAGGCTCAAGATCCAAGTGGATCTTGACAAACTTGAACACCGGGCCCTATTTAATAAAATGAAATTCAATGTAGATAAAATTAAAGTTTTATACTTAGGCAAGAAAAACCAATTGTACAGATACAGACTAGGTGAAAGTAGCTCAGTAGCACTAACTGTGAAAGGGGCACCAAGCTGAAAATAGCAGAGCTGACAACAGCTTTACAAAGACTTAGTAACACCACACTTGGAATACTGCATCCAATTTTGGTCATCAGAACATTAAAAAAAATGAGACTCTGGGAAGAGTGCAGAGAAGAACAACAAGGATGATTAGGGGACTGGAAGCTAAAAGATATGAAGAATGGTTGCAGGAATTGGTATGTCTAATCTAGTCTAGTGGAAAGAAGGACCAGGAGAGACATGATAGCAGTGTTCCAATGTTTGAGGGGCTGCCACAAAGATGAGTAGATTGACCTATTTTTCAAAGTAAAACTAATTGAGGAGAAAAGCAACCTAGAACTAAGGAGAAATTTCCAAACAGTGAGAACAATTAATTAGTGAAATGGTTTGCCTTCAGAAGTTATGGGTATCCCATCACTAGAAGCTTTTAAGAACAGACTGGACAGCCATTTGTCTGAAATGGTATAGGGTCTCCTGCTTGAGGAGGAGGAGATTGAACTAGAAGACCTCCAAGGACTCTTCCAACTCTATTATTCTATGTTCTATGCTTGCAGAAGTTTCATTACCCAACTAGGTAATATCACCAGTGCCGTTATTATATGCTACATTGTGTCTGTAACTTCCCCATAATCTGTTGAAGAAATTACTAAATTAGAAAATGAGATGATGTTAATCTGGAATGGTTAACTCCTGACAAATCTGTAGTGACTTTCAATAATTTCATTGTTTTCAAGATGTCTCAGATTGGTCATTTTGATTGCAATGGATGTAGCATTATTGTTTTCCTGCTTGAAAATGGTAGCTGAACTGTAGTGGTAATTTTACTATATTTATTTTATTTATTTATTTATTTATTTATTTATTTGATTTGCCAATTGTTTACAAGATAATAAGTATAAGTGTATACATAGTTGTGAATACATGAAATGGATACATATAAGAAAAATAAAAGAATAAGAGAAACAATAGGACAGGGACGGTAGGCACGTTGGTGCGCTTATGCACGCCCCTACAGACCTCTTAGGAAAGGGGTGAGGTCAATAGTAGACAGTCTAAGGTTAAAGTTTTTGGGGTTTGGGGAAGAAACTACAGAGTCGGGTAGAGTATTCCAGACATTGACCACTCTATTGCTGAAGTCGTATTTCCTGCAATCAAGTTTGGTGCGGTTAACTTTGAGTTTGTATCTATTGTGTACTCTTGTGTTGTTATGGTTGAAGCTGAAGTATTCATTGACAGGTAGGACATTGCAATGTATGATTTTATATACCATGTTTAAGTCAGACCGAAGACGGCGTAATTCAAGGTTTTCTAGTTCTAGAATTTCAAGTCTGGTGGCATAAGGTATTCTACAACGAGTAGAGGAGTGGAGAACTCTTCTTGTGAAATATTTCTGGACTTTCTCAATTGTGCTAATATCAGATACGTAATGTGGGTTCCAGACTGATGAACTGTATTCGAGTATTGGTCTAGCAAATGTTTTGTATGCTCTGGTTAGTAGTGTGATATTACCAGAGAAAAAGCTACGTAGGATTAGGTTAACAACTCTTAATGCCTTTTTGGCTATGTAGTTGCAGTGGGCTCTAGCACTTAGATCATTAGAGGTGAGTACTCCAAGGTCCTTTACAGAGCTTGGGTCATCAACAAGATCTTGACTATTCAGCTTGTATTTTATTTTCTGATTTTTTTTGCCAATATGTAAGACAGAGCATTTATTTGTTGAGATTTGAAGTTGCCATTTGTTTGACCATTCTGATACATAGTCAAGATCTTTTTGTAGGGTAGCAGTATTGTCTGTGGTATTGAACAGCTTTACATCATCAGCGAAGAGAACGCAATTGCTCTTAATATGATCACAGAGGTCATTTATGTAGAGTATGAAGAGAGTTGGTCCTAGAACACTGCCTTGGGGGACACCACTATTGACAGGTACTGGATTTGATAGGACGCTCCCAATTTTGACCATTTGTTGTCTGTTTGACAGGAATGCTTCTATCCAGTTATTCAGTTGGCCAGAGATACCATAGGATTTTATTTTTAGGAGTAGTTTGTCGTGTACCACTGAATCAAAGGCTTTACAGAAGTCTATGTAGATTGCGTCTATTGCTTTGCCCTGGTCGAGTTGTGTCGTCCATATGTTTTTGCAGTGTAAGAGTTGCAGATTACAGGATAGTTTTTTTCTGAAACCAAATTGTTTATTGGAGAGTAGGTTATTTGTCTCTAAGTGGAGGATGATGGATTGGTTAATAATTGATTCCATGACTTTACAGGTGACGCAGCATAAGGAGATTGGCCTGTAATTTTCAACTAGGCTTGGGTCTCCCTTTTTGAAGATGGGGATGACTGTGGCTTGTGACCATAGGTTAGGCAAGGAGCTGGTCCTGAAAGATTTTTCAAAGATTATGCTTAGAGGTTTGGCTATGGCAGTGGATAGCTTTTTTAAGAAGTAGGCACATATTCCATCCGGTCCAATAGATAGGGAGGGTTTTAGATTGCGTAGTGCTTTTTCAACATTGTCTTCTGTGAAATCGATATGTATTAGATCATTGTTGTTATCTGTGGTACGGCTAGGAAATACTGGGCATGATCCATTGCTGTTTACAAATACTGAGCCGAAGAATGTGTTAAAGATGTTGGCTTTAATGGTGTCGTCGTTGCAGTCTTTACCATCAGGTCCTATCATGGGAGGGATGGACCTTGAGTCTTTTAGTTTGTTGTTTACAAAATTGTAAAAAGCACGGGTGGAATTGGTGCTTAGAAGGTTTTCCTCTTGTTTAATGTGATAATTGGTGCATTCGGTCTTTATCTGGTGGCATAAATTTTTGTATCGGTTTTTGAAATTGGCAACGTGACCAGATTTGTTTTTTCCGCCAGAGTGATCTCTTTTTGGATTGAAGTTTCCTTATTGTTATGGGTAATCTGCTTTTTTGTTTTGTTTTGGGAGTTGTTGTTGGTACATATAGTTTGATGACTCTTTTGACTTCAAGTAAAAATATGTTGTAATGGTCTTCAACAGTATTGCATCCAGTGAATAGAGATTGCCAATCAAGGGATGAGAGATCGTTGTCTATAAGATCATAGTTGCCTTTTTGAAGTTACAATTGGGGATTACATCATTGTGGTGATTTTTGTGTGGACGTATGTTGAGACAAAAGTCAATCATATTGTGGCCACTACTGGAAAAGGGTTCTTTAGTTTGTATTCCGTAAATTAAATTCAAACTATTGCAGAAGATGAGATCGAGGCAGTTGTTTAGTCTAGTGTTGTTGGTTACTAGTTGTTCCAGTCCCAGATTTGTAATAGCATTGTAGAAGGTTGTGTGTATGATTTCAGTTGTACAATCATTTAGGGTCCAGTCAATATGAGGTAGATTGAAATCACCAAGAAAGATAAAAGGGTATGGGCAGGATGCAGCCCATGTTAGTAATGTATTTAGCTTGTTTACATGTTCGATGTCATAAACAGGTGCTCTGTAACATAGTAAGAATCGAATTGTGATATTTAAGGATAGTTCACAGATGATGGTCTCAGGAAGAGCAAGCTCCTGGGTAACTTGGATATTTTTTAGATGTAAGGATTTTTTATAGAAGATAGCAACACCACCTCCTCGACGATTTTCACGATCTGATCGGTAAACATGATAGTCTCTTACTGTGGTAATGGAGTCGGGGAGAGATGCATTGAGCCATGTTTCACAGACAAATATAATGTCGAAGTTAGCCATATTTAGTAGGATGAGAAATTCAGGTATTTTATTCACGAGGCTTCTTGCATTGAGTAGTTTGCATTTAAGGCCAGCAGTAGTTGGAATTGAGGTAGTTGGGGGCGTGTGTGCCTAGTCTTGGGTGATGGTGGATCGGTTGAGGTAGGGTTGTGGTTGAGGGTAAAAGCTGAGTATTGGGTTGCGTGGCTTACTTTTGATACAGTCAGCATGGTAGTCAATGTACAGGTCCTTCTCTCCATTGTCTAGACAGTTTTTGAGTTCAATGCGGAGTACACGGGAGCGGGCACGTTGCTGTATGGTTAGGTCAGGGCAACAATGGAGGTTCTTATGGTTGGTGTTGGTTTTGGCGAGTGAGTTTATAGTATAAATGAATTTACGTTTGCTTGATTCATTTTTGCAAATGACTCTGCACAGGCGTGGGGCCACAGAGCCGTCACTGTTATTGAGCTCTCGGCCAATGCATGAAATGTCAAGTATTTCATCAGCGGAGATGGTTGATGCTTGATAATCCCTGATGATGTTTCGGACAGTTGTGATGTCATCATTGTTATTGGTGACCTCTAGACCAAATAAGATGGCGTTTGGACGTTTCCGTTCACGCTCAACAGCTTCTCTGATGAGGATAGGGATATCAATATTTGTCTGGGTTGTGTTTATTTGTGGATTGGGTTTTGGATTGGGTTGTGGTTGTTGGGTAGAGATGTGGTTTGTAGCTATTGGAAGTTCAGGTTTTTGCGTTGTTTCTTTTTTTTCAAGGTTGGATATTCTTTCTTTTACGGCGTCCAGGGATGCTACTATGGTTTCAATGGTATCAATTCTTTCCAACAGATCCAGTTTGGGTTTGCATGATTTGCAGTAATATGGAAACTCATTGGATGATTCCAGGTATTGAATAAATTGCTTGGTTAATCCCAAGCAGTCATGATGAGTGTATTTCTTACACAGAGAACATTTGATGGAGTTTTCATTATCCTTTAGATTTTTGTAGCATTTAAGGCATGTGCAGGAGTCTTGTGGATCATTGGTGGGGATTATGTTCTCTTTAGGTTGTGGTTTGGCATTGGATTTTTTTTTGGCATGGTAAGATAGTATGTTGATTGAATTAATTAAAGAAACAGTTTTAGGTAATCTATATAGCTAATATCACACCAACCACTCAATTGCAGTAATCTCTCTAGTCAGATAATATTTCTGGGCAACAATCAGCCTAATCAATTAAATATTCTAAACACTAATCAATTAATTACACTAATCATTAATCACACTGTTCATTTAAATTCACTAAATCATTGATTTTACTATTCAATTAAATTACATGAATCTTGATCTTTTCAACTAGTCAGTAATCACACTATTTGCACTAAACACTCTAGTCACACTAATCAATTAGGACGATAAATCAATTGAACCATTAATAAAATATTTTATAGAAATTGATTATCTAACCGTTGATATAGGTGATGAGGTAGAAAAGTTGTAAGTTTTGAGGTAATGAGTTAATCAGTGTTTGATTAAAGTAATGAGGTAGTATTAAGAGTCTGCAAGGAAAGGGTTAATGCTGTTGTTGACTGAGAGGAAATTATTGCTCTTTGTAATAGTAGATTGCTATTACTCTGTAAACAAAAGACTGTAATACGATGCTCAAAGGGTTTTTGAAATAGTGTAAAACTTTCGTAAGCTGTTCAAGTTGAGTAGTAGAAGAAAATACAGTCACGTGGCTTGGGTTAACTTATCCAATTTGTCATTTACTTCCAACTAAATCTGGTAGTAACTCCAGATCATTAAATGGACCTCAGTTCTCCATAATTCACAGCCGTTCAGAATCACACCCTCTGTCAGTTCCGTCTCTTTCTCTGCAACTTAAAATCACACTGTCCACCAGTCACAGCTCATTGAATGGCTTAGAATCAGTCTCTCTGTAAGTGTCCGAATCACACACTCATAAATTACAGCTCGTCCAGGCTCTTATCTCTCTCCGCTTCTCCTCAAGTCTTGGTCTCTCTCTCCTCCCTCGTTGTTTGTCCCTGCCAGCTATCCACTGGCTCCGGGGAAACTTGTCTGGGGGATTTGAAATGAGACACGTTGTCTGGCGTGGAAGATTCTCCGATTAGCTCAGTCCCAAGAAGCTTCACCAGCCCCCGTTTCCGCAATAATTAAGTCGCACCAAGATGGCGACCAATATCTGACAAGAGAGCCAAAGGTTTTTTTTAAAATAGGAAATTGGGGATGTTAACAATACAAAAGAAATGTATGTATGTATGTATGTATGTATGTATGTATGTATGCAAGTTATTCAGCTTTGTTTGGGTATTTTCCCACGTCATTATAGTTGTGCTTTTAAAGTTGTAGCAACGTTTCGGCAGAATCTCATCTGCCATCATCAGGCTTCTGTATTGTGTTCGTCTGTGAGTCAGACTTTTACAGTTGTTTCAGTTTTAAATTTGGGGCTAGCCTACTGCTGTGTCAGAATGGTTTTTTCTTCATCCTGATTGGTTGGGAGTCTTGGTCTGTGTTTATTGGTCTTGGAGTTTGCTGTGTTCTGCATATATATATATATATATATATATATATATATATACACACACACACACACACACACACACACACACACAGATAGATAGATAGATAGATAGATAGATAGATAGATAGATAGATAGATAGATATTAGTATATATATAGATATACACATACATAAATACATACACAGACACATACATACACTCTACAAAATGCATTTGAATGTTAATTTGAATAATTTGGTTTATGGATCAATAATCACCATTTCCTAGAAAAAAAAGTAAGCTTCAGAATGAATGCATTATGCAAATTTGGTAACATGTTTTTGGTCCAGCTATGATAAAATTGATAAAGAGGACATTAAACAAAAATTCAGAAGAAACAGCTTTAGATGAAATTATATGTCCTGAGATAGAAAAGAGTGAACAATGAATGAATTGGTTTGTTTATCAGGTTTATTCATCCACTTCACAAAAAGAGAATGTGGGAGACTTACATTTTGTAGGAATATAAAGTAAGGAACAAGAAAATAAAGTACAATAAATATATAGAATACCGAAGAGAGCAAAAGTAACATAAGAACAAAAATAACAAAAACTGCTAAATTACTGAGACCAACCAGATTGATCAGAACAACTGCCACAGAATCTAGTTACTGTTTAGCCTAGTTTTGATAGCTAATATAGTCAACTGTCCTTTCCCCCTAGGATTCCTTAATGGCAGGTAAGACAGCCATTGCTTTCATATTGTTGTTCTGCGACCAAATGAAATAGTTGTGAAAAGCTGACATAATAAAATGATGAAATTACGTAGGCCTTTTCTTTTAAATTCACATTTATATTGTTTACAAGATTTTCATCCTGTCTTTCATTCAGAAATTCCAGCAACATGCACAGTACTAGCTCCCAAGCACTTAATTTTTTTATTCTTTCCTTCAAATACAAATGATTTTGCTGGCATTAAGAAACAAATTGCGAGTCAATAGACAAAGAAAGGCAGAAAATTCTATTAAACTTGCTCTTAATCTGAATTGTAGAAAGCTGCTGTGATAAATTACAAAGTAATTGTAATTTATAAGGAGTGATTAAATGTCAAATATTGTCATAATTGATAGACAGCTGCTTTACATTTTAAAGAATATAGAATCTTTGGCAAAAGAAGCAAAAGGGCTCCTATTTCCAAGACCTATGTTCCAACATTCATCCTCTATATTCCAGGGGGGGGATTCAAATTTCTTAACAACCAGTTCTGTGGGCATGGCTTAATTTGTGGGCATGGCGTGGTGGTCATGTGACTGGGTGGGTGTGGCTTGGTGGTCACATGACTGGGTGAGCGTGACCAACTCAATGTCACGTCCAGCTGGTCTTCGGAACTACCGGTTCACCAAACCGGATGTATAATTAACATCCGGTTTGCCCGAACTGGCTCGAACCAGTAGAATCCCACCCCTGCTATATTCTCAACTGCAAGGAAGAATACCGCTTTATTGTTTAAATTGATTTCAGATGGCATAATTTTTTCAAGGTTACTTTGCTTAATGTAACATTGTTATAAAAATCATGTATATAAATCATTGTATTGACTGTTAAGAGAACCAATAATAAGCAAATATATATTTATAATGCTAAATAAAATGAAATCATTAAGAAATGTTTAAGAACTCCTACCAGGTCACTGCCAAATCATGTACTTTCAATGTGTTGCTCAATTTATATATTCCAGACTTCAATGGCCGCACACATTTTTTTGCACAAGCAAGGTATGGATTTACTTGGATACCTTCAGGAAATTCTGAATCCTTACAATCAAATAGAGTAAGAAAAATTAAAATTAATTAATGGTATTCATTCAGATTTTAAGACATATTTATTCATAGGTTTATAAAAAGTGCTTTCTACTGTTGTTTGGTTTGTTGATTGTCTCTACTCAACGGAGTCTTAGAATGGGATGACATATACGTGTTAATTATATTAATATTCAATTTTCCATTGAGTGTGATAATGAAAATTGTTTCTATCTATTGTGTAAACAAAGAGGACTGAAATATTTCTTACATCCTGGGAAGCAAGGTAATATCTGTAAGAAACTCAGGAATACAACAACAATCCTGGGAGGCAGGCTGGGCTGACAGCAAATGATGAGCCCAAAGTCATCCAGTGAGCTTCCAAGGCTGAGGAAAGGTTAGAACTTGGGCCTCTCTATTCCTAATTAAATACCTTAATCACTATACTTCACATAAAATTGAAAGGAATCTCAGAGATTGGGTGGTGAAGATGGATAAGCAGGTAGGGGTTGATCATCATCATCATCATTCTTCATCATTCATTTCATTTAATGGTATGACTGTTCTTGAGTCCATTCAGTGGGATCTGAGCATCCCATAAACCTTTTAACAGGGAATTATTAAAATATTCAGGCTATCTGAAATTGTGTTACAAACTAGTGTGCCTAATGTTGAACTGAATCACATCCAATAATAAAGATATTTTCCTGTTGGATACAATTCATTGTAATGAGCAAAATAGGATCCTCCATATAGGTTTGATCCATGTCCTTCCTGGTTTCTTAGGGCACTAGGTGGTATATGAGTAGCTTGATCAGGGAAACTGTTGGTGTTTCTTTAAGCTTTAGGCTGCTTATTTTAAAAGATGTAGAAGAAGCTCTCCCTTGGTCCAATAGGCTTTTTTAATAAATATTGCCTGGACTGCATATATCTGATCTCAGATGGATGGAGTGCACTCCTCTTGGTCCTGTTAGACCAGGGATGTGAAACTCGTGGCCCGCAGGCCGGATGTGTCACCTGCTCCCGTCCAGTTTAGCGAAGGGGAAAAAGTCCCAATACATCACATGATACTGCCGTGATGACACCCCTGTGTTATACCTTCAAAGATAGTTAATCCTATTGGTATAATATTTGTAGATATCTATACTACTTATTTAGTAATTCTACACCTATTTGTGTGGGTAGTTGCAGCCAGTAATCATGTAGTAGTCTAAATGGCTTATTCCAATTCCAAGATTGTGATTCTACTATCGTAAATAATATAGCTCAAATTCTAAATCTATTACTGGAATACCACTACCACCACCACTCCTGAGATATCTGGCTCCAATTGTTTAAAAGAGCTCTGAAAACCTCCTCTTTTCCTAGGCTTTGGGCTATAGTGGGTGGGTGGATCCTGTGCGTTTTAATGGTTACCTTTTTATGGTGTTTGGTGGTTTTTTCTTTACTTTAATTTTATTGGATTGTATTTATTATTTCCTGTTCGGACTCATTCGGTAGCCTTATAAATTTGTAAAATAAATTTATATTTATTTATTTATATTTTACTTATTTATATTTTATAAATAAGAACATCAATACCTTTGGATATTTCTTGCTCATCTGTTTTCCTGGATCTTTGGCTGCATCATGTGGATTAACGGCAGAATGCACTTTCTGTTCCTTGGCTTCTCTAAGTGCTCTTTGGGAAGGTCCCTCTAATCCAGCCTCTCTATCACACCAATGACCCACTATAAGGCACAAACAATTTATTACAGAGAAGTATAGAAATTTAACAGAAAGAACATTATTTCAATTATTTAAGAACTTGTTTTTCTACTGCCCATTTAGACAGAACGTTGTTTTTTTTAATTCCCAGAATGGTAAACCACAATAGAAATTATAATTTCTTTTCTATCAAATTATAAAAAATCTAAGTTGTATTGAGATCTAAATAGGTACTATAAATCCAATTATTCAGAACATAATCTAACCTTGTTTCATCAGATATCTTAGGTAGGTTAGCATTTTGTAAATACTGTTTAATTTTTCCTTCATCAAAAGACCTATAGACCTATTTCCTTATTGAATGCAGATTATAAAATCTTTGCTTCAATCTTGGCAGAGAGGCTTAAAAAAATACTAAACAACTTTATTCACTCTGATCAGAATGGATTTTTACCAAAGAGACAAATTAAAGACAATATGAGGATAATCCTGGACACATTGGAATATTATGAGTCGCATCCTGAAAAACAAATGGCTTTGATATTTTTAGATGCGCAAAAGGCATTTGATAACGTGAATTGGAGATTTATGTTATTATTATTGGAACAGATGGGCTTTGCTAGAAAATTTATCCAAGCAATAGAAGCCATATATTATAAGCAAACGGCAAAAGTAATGATAGATGGAGAATTTACAGACTCTATTAATATTAAAAAAGGTACAAGACAAGGATGCCCATTATCTCCTTTGTTATTTATATTGACTTTGGAAGTGCTAAATAGAAATATTAGGGAGGATACAAACATAAAAGGAATGAAAGTTAAAAAGGAGGAATTTAAATTGCAAGCCTTTGCCGATGACTTGTTTTTTATCTTGGAAGACCCTCTAGAGACAGCTTTAAAACTATTGGAAAAGATAGAGATATATGGTGAGATGGCTGGCTTGAAAATAAATAAAGACAAAACAAAGATT
This sequence comes from Notechis scutatus, assembly GCF_049901735.1. Classification (NCBI taxonomy): domain Eukaryota; kingdom Metazoa; phylum Chordata; class Lepidosauria; order Squamata; family Elapidae; genus Notechis; species Notechis scutatus. The sequence goes on from NC_142009.1 coordinate 164,826,447, forward strand.
TTGACAAAGAACATGCTGTTAAGACAAAGAGAAGAGCTGGCAGACTTATTGAAAATTCAAGTTACGAACAAAGTTAAATATTTGGGGATATATTTGACGTCAAGATGTTCTACACTGAAAGATAATAACTATATTAAACTTAAACAGCAGATAGCATCTGATTTGAAAAAAATGGGAAAACTTACAATTGTCATTGATAGGCAGAATTTCAACAATTAAGATGAATATTTTACCTAGAATTTTGTATTTGTTCCAAACAATACCAATTAGGTTAGGTAAGGATTACTTTGAAGAACTGAATAAAATTGTGTTGAAGTATATATGGCAAGGTAAGAAAGCGAGAATAAAATTAAAACTTTTACAGGATGCTAGAATTAGAGGAGGATTTGGCCTCCCTAATTGGGAGTTGTATTATCAAGCTGCAAACTTAATGTGGGCTAAAGAATGGATAACGTTAAGAAAGACCAGATTGTTGGCATTAGAAGGACATGATTTATTATTGGGTTGGCATGCTTTTTTATGGTATAAGGGAACTAAATCACAGGGTTACTTTAGAAGGCATTATATACGGGAATCGTTATGGTTGAATTGGGAGAAAACTAAGAAACAATGTTATTTGAAAATCCCAGTTTGGTTATCAACTATTGAAGCTTTTTCTTATCCTATAACCTATAAGAAGGAACAAACAGTTAGATATGGGGAATTATTAGATGAAAAGGGTGAACTTAAAACGATGCAAAATTTAGAAGAACAAGGCATAAAGATGAATTGGTTTTCATATGCGCAAATACATTCAAGGTATCTTAAAGATTCCAAAATGGAAGGATTCTATGATAAATTGACTGATTTAGATAGGATTTTGACAGGTACTGATGAAAAAGTGATTAAAAAATTATATAATTATTTGTTGGAAATTAAATTAGAGGAAGAGCAGGTTAAAGAAACAATGATTGCTTGGGGGAAGAATTTTGGATATGGGATTAATTTAGAGAAATGGCAAAAATTGTGGTCTCAAAATTATAAAATGACAATGTCAACAGCATATAAAGAAAATTTGTATAAGATGTTTTACAGGTGGCATTTTCCCCCGACAAGAATAGCAAGAATGTTCAAGAATAAATCTGAAAAGTGCTGGAAATGTCAACAGATACCTGGCTCATATTACCATATGTGGTGGACTTGTGAGGATGCTAGAAAATATTAGACTAGAATTCGCATATGGTTGGAAAAAATGACAAAGAAACATATAGATTTGAAACCAGAGATTTTTTTATTGGGAATCTTACCTGATACATATAATAAAAACTTAAAGTATTTGATTGTAAATGTATTAACAGCGGCTAGGATTGTATTTGCTAAAAATTGGAAGAATGAGAAAATACCTTCAGAAGAAGAAGTTATTAAGAAAATATTGGAATGTGCAGAAATGAGTAGATTGACATTTGAAATTAGAGAACAAGAAGATAAACAATTTTATGAAGTTTGGGATCTTTTTTATCAATGGTTGGATAATACAATATAATAATAAAATATTTAGAGATCTAGGAAATAATGAATATACATTTTTGGGGGGTTGATAATACTTTTATAATACTTTATTAAGATAGATTTGGTATGATTTTATGATTTGTTGGGAAAAAAATTAACTAAACTATAGTTATCTCGCTTAAGTATGAATTAGTTAAATTATAGTCAAATGATTGTTTAATAATGATATTAGGATATATAATTGTTGATTGATAATATGAGTTATTATGTAATATAATTATTATAATGACTATGAAATGAATGCACAAAAAGGAGTGGTAAACCAACCGATACACTGTCTGTAAATTTATGAAGGATGATGATGTTTTTATGTTATGTTTTATGTTTTATGTGTTTTTTGGTTTGTTGTTAAAATCAATAAAACTTTAAAAAAAAAAAAAAAGAACATAATCTAACCTTGATTTCAGTACCAAACTAGGAAAAAGGAGATTGGTTATTTATTCATTCATTTGTTTGTTTGTTGTTTGTTAGTCAGTTTTATGTAGTTCTCCATCTCACAATCAAGTGACTCTGGGTGTCATACAATAAAGCTAAAGAACAGATAATTAATAAATAATAAAGCAATACTCATTATTAAAAACTATAAAAGGAAAGCTTAAAAAGAAGAAATATTAGGCAAGGGGGTATTAATAATAGTGGAACCACCTCAAAATATATTATGGGTAGGTACATACAACATGGCAATATCTACACCAGATGTATTATAGAATATAACTCATCAATCAATCAATCAATCAATCAGAATAGAGCTGGAAAGGACATTGGAGGTCTTCTAGTCCAACCCCGTTTTCAAGCAGGAGACCTTATACCATTTCAGATAAGTGGCTACCCAGTGTTTTCTCAAAAACATTGTATTAGTTTTTTGCCTGCTGCCGCAACACTGCTGGCTCATGTTTAAGTGATCGTCAACTAGGACTCCAAGTTCCCTTCCACAGTTACTGTTTTTGAGCAAGGTTTCGCCGGCTCAGTACTCATGCCTTTGCTTTTTCCTGCCTAAGTGTAAAACCTTGCTTTTCTCCACATTAAATTTCATGTTGTTGGATAGGGCCCATTGTTCCCACCAGCTTAGTGTCATCTGCAAATATGATTTCCCCTTCTATTCCCTTATCTAAGTCATTTATGAAGATATTGAAGAGTACTGGCCCTAGGTCGGAACTTTGTGGAACCCCACTGCTTACTTCCCTCCATGTAGATGTAGTACCGTTAAGGACAACTCGTTGAGTACAGTTTGTCAGCCAGTTACAAATCTGCCTGGTGGTATTGCCGTCTATCCCACATTTTTCTAGCTTACCAAGAAGTAGGCTGTAGTCTACTTTGTCAAATGCCTTGTTGAAGTCTAAATATACTATGTCCACGTAGTTGATTGATCTACTAATGTAGTCATTTTGTCAAGTAATGAAATAATTTTGTCAAGTAATGGTTTGGCATGATTTATTTTAACAAACCTGTGCTGACTAGTAGTTATTAACTTATTTGTTTCTAAATGTTCACAGATTGGTTTTTATTATTTTTTTCCAGTATCTTCCCAGCTATTGATGTTAGGCTGATTGGTCTATAGTTTCCTGGGTCTGTTTTTATCCCCCCTTCCTTTTTTGAAGATGGGAATCACATCAGTTTTTTTCCAATCCTCAAGTACTTCACCAGTACTCCAGGATTTTTAAAGATATGGTACAATGGTTCTGAGATAACATTGCCAGCTCCTTCAAAATTCTGGGATGTAATCCACCAGGTCCCAGTGATTTATATTCATCAACATCAGACAGGTATTCTCTTACCATGTTTTTGCTTATTTTTATTTCTAGTCTGTCTTTTACAGTTATGTTTTTGGTAGGTTGGGCTATAATTTTTTTTATTTATAACTTTTATTGCTTTATCAATGTATAAAATACAAATAAAAATAGGAAATTAAGGGAAGAGAAAAAGAAAGGGGGAAGATAAGAGTACAAGGAAAGAAAGGAAAAGGCGTTGACTTCTAACTCTTTTTGGCACAGTACAAGATAGCAACATTACAACCTCAACTGTTTACTTTTACACATTAGTATATAACTATCCATTTCTATAACAACATATCCATTTAATCAGCAAAACCAAAGCCAAAGTTTCATTATTTTTCCTCAAAAGCACAAAATCCAGAAGTGATATCCAAATAAAAAAACATAAATATATTTTCCTCTTTGAATAGAACAATCAATTTAACCATTACTGTTTTATCTTCCTTGCTGTTGAAATAATGTACTTCTATTTGCACTTAATAATCCTTATAAACTATCACCATTTATATTAACAAAATTTACTGTATTCTTTCAGATTTTTTAACCTTAAAGGAAAAAAAAAATTTCTCATCCATTTTAAAACACTAAGCTTTCTTTAAAAAATTTCTAAAATTAAAATATTCTAATACCTATTTTTTTTAACTTCCTCTTAGCATACATACTTTAAAATTCACTTTCAGATCAATAAAATACCAACTAATTCCAATTAACTTAGATAACTCCCTCCAAATTACCCTCATAGAATATTTTTTTCTTCTTGTATACAGCACTCAGCATTCTACTCTGTTGTGGCAGCGAGCAAGAGAAGAAGCTTCATCCTCTACCCCCTACTGCCTCATTTCTCTGCACAGCTCCGCTTCACTTTGCGGCTTTGGCATCGATGCATTGCACAGCCTCCTGCTTCATTGAGGTGGTGAATAAGAAGAAAAAGCTTCATCCTCTACCCTGCCTCGTTTTATCCTCCACGCCTTGCCTCCTGCTCCGTTGCAGCTATGAACAAAAATAAAACCTACCCCCAAAATTCCCCCTTGTGCTTATTTTGGAAACCCAAAAATATAAGAACAGGTCTCATTGTCAGGGAAACATGTAGTCCTTAAAAATGATTAAGAAATGAAAAGCACAACTTATTGTCCATTTGAAAAAGAAACTCCAGAATGGCTACTTCTTCAACCAGAAACTGATTACAGCCCCACCCTCTAGTGCAGGGGTTCCCAACCTGGGGTGCGAGACGATATTCCAGGGTGTGCGAGAAAAGTCCAGGTAATTATATTAAAGAATAAAGTAACAATCTTTTTTTGATAAAATATTATTCAGAATTCGCATAATTTATCCTTGAGCAAAATATAAATTTCAGTGGGTGCGAGGTTCGAGTGAAATTTCTTTAGGGGTGCAGGGCGAAAAAAAGGTTGGGAACCACTGCTCTAGTACACCTAGATCCCTCTCACATACTACTGTTGAGCCAGGTACCACCTATTCTGCACCTATGCATTTGTGTTTTTTTTCTGTCTAAGTTCAACCCCACCACCCAGCTTTCGCTGCACAAGCTGCTTCAAAGTGCATTCCTGAAGTTACTTGCAGAACTTTTGCTGTATTGAAGGAACTAGTTTTGGGTTCAATGGAGATCATTCTTCTGAGCCCTGACACATAGATCCAATTGTTATTACAAACAAATCCAGTTTAAAAGATCTATTGCCTGTCTTCCCATCCCTGTCTTCTCAGGAGTGTCCTTTCTGGGGTGGGGTAAAATTGGTCAGTTTCAAGAAAGGGGGTTGTCTTAAAATATTGTATTCAAGATTGTATGAGAGTGCATCTGACAAATTTTGGGAGAACTAGGAAGTATAGATGATATAAAAAGAAAATCAGGAAACTGATCTGATGTGAAGTTAGGGTTCACACTTCTGCAATGCTCCCAAACTCCCAATAAAGTTTGTGTATTTATTCATTGGTCCCTCCAAGAAATGCCTCCATCATTCAATGTTGCTTTTATAGCTAGCAATTCTCTGTTGAAATTATTGTTACTTTCAGATGGGAAAAGATTAGAATAAAATGCAGAAGAGGTCCTTCCTCTCTTTGCCAAAGCCTGCGGGAAAACAGTTCCAAATAAAGGTCAAGGCATCAATTTGCACAACAAAGGAGCAACTAGAATCCAGATGTCTAAGTAACAGCTGAGATTAAAAGAAATCCTTCAAATCCTGAAAGATGGCTTGCTCTTTAGGGTATCAGTTAAATTGGTTCCCTTTTTTCAGAAGTTTACTGAGCTGTCTTGTGCATTTTGCAAAATTATGGATGAGTCTTTTATTAAAAAATGTAAATCACCGAACAATGTACATTTTTCACATTTTAGATGTTTACCACATGAAAACATACTGCACCTTAATGGGATTCATCTATACTTATTCTGCAGAGATCCAATAACCCAAATGGCTACATGGATTATTTGGATTATTGGGTTACAACAGGCAGTTTTCCAACTTAGTAAAAAAAGACTGGGTATGAGGGGGAAAATACATTTCTAATGTGAATTTCATGTAAGGATGGAACTACTGTAAAAAATCAGGATGTCATCCTACTATAGCTATACATTTATCTAAATTGTTGGAAATCTGGAAAAAAATCAAGAATAATTAACCAATCCATAGGGCATTACTGTGGATGTCAAAAGCTATTAAATATTGATGGATGTCTACAATTCAGATGCATTCTTCTTAAGACCAATATAGCAAAAACACAATATCTTTTGAAGGTAACTCAGCAGATTTGAAATAAGAGATATTGTCTAATGGATATAGTCTAATGGATATAGTCTAATGGATATAGAGTTCAGGTCTCTAATCAGGCACAGCTCTCAACAATTTAATTAATTCTTTCTTTTTTCTTTTACTAAAAATGTAGACAAAGATGCTGGGATCCCAATGCCCTAGTTATTCATTGAGATTTTCTGCATAATGTAGTATAAAACAGCATTAGTTTTAGACCATTTAAGTCTGTGTACATTGTAGATTATTTAAATAGTGTATAAATTTAACATGTAGAGAAATATTAAATTTCTAGAAATGTGCATAATACCATGAGAAGCAAACATTATCTCTTAAGCTTTTACTTTTGGTTCATAGCTAAATATTTACCTTTCATCATTGGAATGTGAATGTTGTTTCCAGATTCCAAGCTTTGTAAAGTCGCTTGCAAGCCAGTAATCTGAACAATGAAAGAAAAAGCTATCAAGAACCTTTAGAAAATCAGAAATGATATATGACATTAAGTATAAAATATTTCAATATAGTTGAGAATCTCAGAATACTAATTAGATTGCATATAATATCTTAATACTTCAGGAAATCCATCTAGATTAAAAATTGTCCTGTGGCATAGAAAGAAAGACATGGTAACAATTTCTGCCTCTCCTCATCACCTTTCATGCAAAAAGAATTTGTCACTCAAACCTGCATCTTGAACAGAACCCTAAGATGCACAGTGATCAAATATGATAAAGTTCCTGGAATCAAAAAGCCATTGGAACCTATAATTCTTTCCACTTTGCCTTGCTTATGCATCTGAGCAGCTTGGAGACCTGTCTTTGTTGAGCAGAAATTATTTCTGCCTGCCCAATGTCAACTGCAAAGGAACTATGCCTGATCATATTCTGTTTAGGAAAAACAATTACAAAATTGTTGAGTTCGAAGGGGCTGTTTAGTCATTAAGTATAATCATTTGACCACTGTAGGAATCCAGTTTAAAGAATTAACAATAGATGGTTGTCCAGCCTTTGTTGGATATTCAGCAAATAGGAGATCACCTCTTCTATCTGTAATTGGCTTCATTGTCAAACGATTCTGTTAGAAACTTCTTCTAATACTTAGTCAAAACATCTTTGTTGATTTATTCTATATATTATTCTATATCATAATTTTCAGATGATAAAGAGCATCTTCTGTTTGACATCCCTTAAAGAGTCTAAGGACATTGAAAAGAGTTAAAAATGAAAAGAGTTAAAATGAGAGTCTAAGGACATCGAAAAGAGTTAAAAATTGAAAAGAGTTAAAATGTTAACTCACTGAACCAGTTGAACTGCATCTTAAGATACTGAGGGAACTAGGTGATAGTGACTGAACTCTTATGAAAACTGGAGAATTGTGCACATGACTGAATAGAAATAGAATCATAAGGCTGGAAGGTCCCTTGGGAGCTTCTAGTCAAACCTGCCTGCCCAAGGCAGGAGTCCTGATTCCATCCCAGACAAATGATTGTCCAGTAAATCCCCTCCTCTAGGTCAGCGGTCCCCAACCTTTCCAGCTTGGCATTCCAGCAGGGAGAGGGGATGGTTCTATGTGAGTGGCAGGCCCATCCATACACATGTGCACAGCTCCATTTGTGCGAGTGATGCAAGGGCAATCAACCGCTGCTCGTGCAAGTGGAACTGAATGCACAGGGTGCTCACTTCTTGCGCAGCCCAGTCAGGAACAGTCTGGGTTGCTCTAGATCATTTATGAAGATGTTGAAGAACACTGAAGAACTTCTGAATGGAAGCAAATGTCTCTGCCTTCAACATGGGAAAAGAAAAAGATGCAGCAAACAAAAAACTGATCAGTCAGTAATTTGGGTTATGATCTATTCTAAAATCCTCTCTGATATTGAGAAGGTATTGATATATTAAGAACATTTTAGATCAGATCATAAAGCAATCCATATGCCTGAATCTACACCATGAAAAATACGCAATTACCAGAAATTAACATGGTAGTTTGTCTTAGCAGTCAAATAGGCTTATAGATGCAAAGATGCAAAAGATGATGCAAATGTTCAACAGCTCTTCAAATATCAGAAATACCTGTTTGTTCTAATTCCAGAAAGCAGAACATGGAATAGTCAGTTTACATTATAAGGTAGCCGTTTCTGACTGAAAATTAGAAACAGTAATCACAGTTAATCAGTGTGGTGAGAGGCTCCCATTCGTTGAATACACTGAAGCAGAATCTAATTAATCACTTGTCTAGGATGTTTTAATTGGATTCCTGCACTGAATAAGGCTTTGGCCTTGATGGACTAAACAGTCATTTCCAACTTGATGATTCTGTACTATTATATTAATGTCCTCACCCCTTCCTTCACATCATATCTCAAAATGATGCCACTTATACCTAATATATTTCAAGTTATTTCAATTAGTTTATACCTCAATCAAACCATAATAGAGAACAGTGAATTCTACTTTGATGTTTAAAATAATATTCTGCTTACAATAGAGCATAATTTGTTTCAAAATACTTTCCTTCAAGAATAGAATTCTTCATTCACTTCATCAAAACTTCCTGAAGCCTCAGTGGAAGGAATGGAAAGAATGATAGAAGAGGCTTAGTGAAATGAATGATAATTAGCAGCAGCTTTTCTCTGGATTTATGGATTTGGATTTATGGATTTTGCATTCGACATAACTGTGGTAATAGGAAACAATATTTGCCCTATGAACAACCCATGACTTTCATGTGTTTTCATAAACATATATACACACATAAGCACATTCTAATAATACAGGTTGATAGCTAGTTGTGATGCTAAGAACTAAGATGAAAAGAAATGTGTATGTTCTACCCAAGAAAGCAATATAATTTCTTATTATTATTACCGTTAATAAGAATTCTGCTTTAAAATGTCAAATTATAAAATTTCACTTCACATAAAGAAATAAAAGCCTGGGAGGCTACAATTGTAAACAAAAGGCCATTAGTGTATTTCAACTGGTTTTCTTCTCCTTCCCCAAATCGTACTTCTTGGTGTACTTAATGCCACATTCAACAAACAAACTCTTTGATGTGCATTTGTTTAACTTTGGTTTGTTTCTTTGACCCACCTTGAATTATGAGGAATGGCACAGAATAAAACTTTACCTAAAACATTAAATTAAATAATATAATATTTTAAATGGTTTCCATAAAAATGTAAGTTAAAATTGCCGTAAGCTTTACCTGCCCAACAACTCTGTCTCGTTCCAAACTTGTAAGCATTTTCTCTCTTAGTAGAACCTCATACTTTTCATTCAGTTGTCTTAACATAGGCTCATACAATGCATAGTGTGTCTTTAGCCTATAGACAAGAAACTGTTTATAGAATAGTTACCACATATGAGAAAATAAAAAAAAAATAGTATTCAATTCCAATGCAAGAGGTTAATTAATTTATTTTTTTAGTCAATGGTGTGATCGATGAGCATCATAGCAAGCTACAGTAGATGTTCTGCCAATAAGGGATGGGCAGCATGGGCTTTATGATGGAGATCGTGGATGCTGGATCCTAACAGTGAAATCTCTCCAGAAAAAGGAGAGATTGTGAGACAACCCGTATGTACTCCCAGACAGCTGCTCCTCATGAGTCGGCTGCAGTAACTGTTTTACAATCAGCTTAGGAATTGAATGGCTAAAAGTTGCAGGATACCATCTAAGTTCAATCGTACTGCAGCCTTTTAAGAACAAAAACTTTATTCTTTGTTTCTTACCCTTCAGATTGGCAAGTTTCTACAGTTATCAGTGGCTGAATCTCCTCAATGAAAGTTTTAAATATGATTTTAAGGACTTGGAACAATATTTTTGGAATACAGTAAAAATGGTGTTTAGAATATTGCTTTTAGAAAGTTAAACATGGATTAAGGGTTCAGATACATTTTGAATAAATATTTGAAATTAATTATAAATCTCTTCTGATGAGAAACTGAATATTTATATTTTTTACACAAGGACTTATGTGAAAAAATGATTCAGAAAATACTTTTAAAGATTTCTGACATTATTAAAAGACTAGATGTTACTATGGAAAAGAAACAAGTTTCAATTGACAAGAATGAAATTGGCTTAAATGTGGATTTAAAAAATCACAGGCTGTAAGAAGGGTATGGAACAAAGTAAACTGAACTGACAAATGAAGCTGGCTGATGTTTAAATAATTAAAAAGGACATGTGAATAATAGACCAGAAGAGTAGATTGTAGAACCTTTTTATATGGGATTTACAAAAGGGACATGTTGTTGGTAATTTTGTAAGCTGATACAAAAATGAAAAGAAATCATATGTTGCATTTATAATTCATCTTCAGTGATATACAACAAAAATATCAATCAGAGCAACACTTATTAAAATTAATGGAGTAAGAGTTGTACTGTACATTAAAATCTGAGAGAAGCTGTAAAATAAATTCATAATGACACATGTAATATTAAAACACACTGATATAAGATTTTATATGTTTTTATGTCCAGTATATCATAATAGTCTACCTACTTTGACATATTTATTCTATTTATCTGGTCTTCTTATTTCTATATTATACTACCAATGATGATAGATTTAAAATATACGGTACACTATATTCTGCTTTATTTTCTATATCTATTACCTGGTCTTTGATACATTAATTTATTTATACATTAACCAAATTGGTATGACTCACTTAACAACCATATTGTTTGTCAACCAAAATTCTGGTATTAATTGTGATCATAAATCAAGGACTACCTGTAATGCAAAGCTCTCTACATGGGGCTATCCTGGAATAATACCCAGCAGTTTCAACTGGTCTAGAATGCAACAGTGATGAATATCCACTGGTATGACCATGTAACACTCTGCTTTGTAAGCTACATTGGTTGTCATTTTGCTTCTTGGTGCAATTCAAGATGCCGGTCATTATTAAAGCCCTACATGGCACAAGACCTGGTTACTTGAGGAACCACCTGTCTTCCATAGTATCTGTCCTGCTGACTGCACCTGGCAATGCTGGCATGCTCCAAGTTCTTTCAATTAAACAATGTCATCTGTCAGAACCCTGGAAATATGCCTTCTCTGTAGCAGCAGCTATCCTCTGGAATAGAGTAAAACTCAAATTCACGGCCTGCGGCATGGATGCGTCACACATTGGCCATGCCCACCCCCAATTTAGCAAAGGGGGAAAAAGTCACGATACATCACATGACAACGTGACAATGCGAGCTTGACACCCCTGGGATAAAGGAATGAGGTTCTCCCAGAGATTCAAATGTGCTTACCCTACTGGTGGTTTGAAAGCCTTTATCCAACTTTTGGAAGGTATGACTGAAATTAAGAGGAGGAATTTGTAAACTGAAAATTCTGAGATATTACTCAGAATTCACTGAGGTTCACTTTTCAAAAATTGAGCTAAAGTGAATCTCTGTTAGGCTTTGGACATGTAATTGATTATTATTATAAACATTTATATTACTGTATCTTGCACCCTATACTTTTTAACTTAGAATTTAGTATCACCTTTATGATTTTACTCACAGAATTTATAATAATAATAATAATAACAGTAATAGTAATAGTAATAATAGTACTATTGGTAGTCATTCTTTTATCTTTATAGAATGTAATATCTTATCTTTATCTATGACCACAAGTTTGTTGTTGTGGAAACAAGATGGCAGTTCATTAGGAAGGCAGTGGTGGATTTTAAGCTTCCCCTTTCTGTACTATAGAAAAAAACATTCATAATGTTTGTTAATTGTAAAGAACCTGGGAGAAGAGTAATTTTCTTCTGAGAGGTAGTCCAAATAGGCAAATCCACAAAATTACAACATCTTGTAGGAGATTTACATGTTTCTCTGATAATTATTTATGATTTTACAGCAAGTAGTGACCTATTATTTTAGCTCTTAGTGTAAAACCCAAAAAGATTTGTTTTAAAAACTGCATTATTTAGTATAATTATTCAATGTCTTGAAAGAATTGATTCTGAGTCTATTATCCTATCTGTATTATTCTGGATTTATATTTCTATAAACAGCTTTATTTTATATGTTTACAGGGACTTTAACGCATTCCTCTTTTTAATGACCTTTATTGGATTTTTCTATCCACAAGAGGGAAGTCCAACATAAGGAATATCTACTCAAGGTTTTCAACTTTGAAACAAAACATAGATTAAGACATTTAGACTGGGGAATTGCTTAGATGTTTAGTATAAAGTTCAAGAATAGTTAAATGTTTTCTTTTAAGAGTTTAAGGCTAACCTTTTGCATTGCAATATTTTTTTTCTTGTATTATCTGCCACTTATATACAATATAATACTGTATATTATATATACAATATTGAGTCTATTGATTTTTTGTTTCTGGGTGTAAAATTGCTTTTTAGCTATCAACTCTAAATAGGAGATGACATTATAGGAAATAAAATTTTAAAAAACAGAAGAGATCCCACATTCGTTACAATCAACCTGCTTTACTTTATTGTGAAATATAGTCTCACAGATTAATTGCATTATACTGGAATATAATATTATCAATAAATTAAAACAAAAAACAAAAAAAGATTTAGAAACATTTGATCATACATTTGTGGTTTTAAGGGTGACTTTAATGATGAATACAACAAATTAATGGACACCAAAAGTTTTTTCAGTTCAGAGAACCCCCAACCCCATAAAAAGTTAAACATATCCAGGGGTATATTTAAGAATTATGGGAAATATTATTTTGAAAGAGAAGTGGGAAATTTACTCAAAACCCGATGTGAATATTGATCAAATTTTAGAAATACAAGAGATTTTCAGAATAAATTCATAGACAGAAAAAAATAAAATGCTACATCCTTCTTAAATTCACATATTTCAAGACAAAAGAAGCGGTATTAGAATAAAAGGGAAAAATACTCCCTTAGAATTCAGAAACAGAATAATTGAGATTCTGTCAAAAGTACCTCCAGATATTCTTAGAAAGAAGGAAAATGACAGCTTTTTGACAATGGCTCAAAAAAAAAAAATCTGATATGGAGGTCCATTGTCTTTCATCTATAGCAGGGGTGTCCAACCCTGGCAACTTTAAGACTTGTGGACTTCAACTCCCAGAGTTGAAGTCCACAAGTCTTAAAGTTGCCAAGGTTGGACACCCCTGATCTATAGTATAGGTCTTTATGTTTGATGGCAAAGCTTTTGTATATTCC